>NC_134909.1:2483667-2511167 GCF_041734735.1 Babylonia areolata
GACAGGGGTGTAGGAAAAGGAAGACAGAGAGAGGGAGGGAAGGAGGGAGAGAAGAGAGAGAGGAGAAAGAGTGAGAGAGTGAGAGAGGAGAGGAAAGGGAGAGAAAGAAAGGGAGAGGAGGGAGAGGGAGGGAGAATGAGTGGGAGAGGAGAGAGAGGAAAGGGAGAGAAAGAAAGGGAGAGGAGGGAGAGGGAGGGAGAATGAGTGGGAGAGAGACAGGGGTGTAGGAAAAGGAAGACAGAGAGAGGGAGGGAGGGAGAGAGAGAAGGGTCGGGAGGGAGGGAGGGAGACAGAGAGAGAGTGAGGGAGAGAGAGAGAGTGGGGAGAACGGAGCAGAGAGAGAGAGGGAGAGCGAGCGAGAGAGAGAGAGAGAGGGAGGGAGAGAGGAAAGAGAGAGGGATAGAAAGATGGAGAGAGAGGGCGGAGGTTCAGGTTCAGGTTCAGATTCAGATTCAGATTCAGATTGTTTAATGTACATTGGCAGACTTACACGTAAGGCATGAAGGGGGGTGGGGGGGAATAGGAAGAGATTTGGAGTTGGTAATGAATTAAGATGTCAAAACTTGTTGGCACTAAAAGTTGTTCTCTAAATTCCACCACCCAGATTGTTTATGAACGTTGGTTCTGAAGATGAAATAACCAAAGGTATTGTCAAGTAACGTCGGTTCTGAAGACACCTTGACCAAAATTATTGTCAAAAGTTGGTTTTACCTTGGGCCAAGTTCCTTGTCAATAAACATTCGTTTTAAAGACACCTGGCCAAAATCATTGTCAATAAGCGTTGGCTTTGAAGATACTAAGCCAAAATGGTTGTTAATAAGCGATGGATTTGAAGATACCTTGGCAAAATTCGTTTTCAGTAGATTTTGTCTTTGAAGACAGATCGATGAAAATAGCCATCAGCCTCTTCGGATTTTAATATACCTTGACCAAAATTCGTTGTTGATAAACGTTGGTTTTTAGGATACTCTGGCAAAAATCATTGTCAATAAACGTTGTATTTCAAGACATCTTGGCCAAAATCCTTGTCAATGGGCGTTGACTCAAGATTCTTTGGCCAAATCTTTGTCAATGAAAGTTGTTTTTAGCTACCTAGGGCTAAAATCGGCGTAAAAAATTGGGCTTTAATATACCTTCACCAAACACGTTGGTTTTAAAGATACATTGGTCAAAAACGTTGTCAATAATAGTTGGTTTTTAGATACCATGGGCTAATGGCAATACACGTTGGAATTTAATTTACCTTCTACAAAATAGTTTCAGAAGAAAAAACATTGGATTTCAAGACACCTTGGCCAAATGGTTGTTAACTGACGTTGGTTTTCAGGATTCCTCTGCCAAGATCTTTATCAATAAACGTTGGTTTTGAAGATACCTTTGCCTAGATCGTTGTCAGTAAACGATTGTTTTGAAGATGCACTGGCAAAAATCGTTGTAAAAAAAATGTTGGATTTCAAGATACCTTGGCCGAAATCGTTGTCAAGTTTTTGGAGATACACTGGCCAAACTCGTTGTCAGTAAACGCTTGACTTCAAGATACCTTGGCCAAAAAGGCTGTCAATGGACGTTGGCATTGAAGACAGACTGATGAAAATGGCCATGAGTCACGCTTCGACTGTCATGTAGGTCAGGTTTTGACAGGTATATGACAGTCAGTCGTGTCTGACTGTGACCACCAGAACAACAGAGGAGGCAACTGATGTCCTGACTATTTGGGCTTGAATTTGATTATAGTGGAGAGTGTCTTGCCCAAGTTATACCCCCCACTCTCTCGGCCAAGAGTGTTTTGGGACAGTCAGCGTTGGGATGGTCGACAAAGGCCAACTAGCCCACGACAGGAACGTCTGGGGAGAGGACAGATGCTGACGGGCGGAATCAATGGGGATGTCACCCCGTTCCCCTGCAAGTCTGCCTCACGTCAAACCACAATCACCCAATTAGCTCGTTCAGTCCTCACAATGAGGAACTGGTTTGTGATTGGCTGATGACACCTTAACAGCCACCACCCCCACCCTCACCCCACCTCACACACACACACACACCTCCCGCTCTCCTGACAGAGAGGTGCCTCCAGGCTGGGAAATTCTTTGGTTTGGTTTGAAGAAAAAAAGAAAGAAAATGAAACAAATATCTAATCTTAGGCGTAACGAAGATGTGTGGGCGGAAAAGAGATGGCAGTTGAAAGAGGGCGCGGCGTGTGAAAGGGTGCGGGGATGGGGAAGGACCCAGAACGGCATAGACTAGACACGGCGGTAGTAAAGACGACATCAGCATAGACACGAAAAGCGCCCGGCACAAATCTTGTTTGCCCATTGTTGGCACAGAGGTCGGTCTTTCTCTTCCTCACCACGGGACACCGTCCTCCCCTTTCCACGCCCTCAGGCCGCCAAGTTCTCCTCCGTTTCCTTTGACCCGGGCTTGCCACGCTGTGTGTCGGGAGTGCTCGCCCCTTTCCCTGACACTGGTGCTGTCTTTTGACACGAATCTTCCCCATCCTCCTGCCCGTCACCCACAACTCTCCCCCCCGCCCCCCACCTCACCTCCACACCGCCACCCACCCCAGCAAACGCCGTGTCTTTTCAAGGGAATCTTCCCCTCCACCTCCCCCTCCAAACACCGATGAGACAAAAGTCTTTAAATGTCTTTAAAGTGCTGTGTCTTTTCACAGGAATCTTCCCTCCCCTCCAAACTACTCACAATGCACATTTTCTGACTGGCTTACTTCCCGGGGATGGGGCGGGTATGGGGGGAGGAAGGGGTCACAAAATCTCTGACAAATGATGCCCCCCCCCCCCCCCCCCCCCCTCACCCCCCAAAAAAAAACACAAAAAAACCACACACACACAGAAACCCAACCAAACAAACACACACACACAAAAAAAAACCCAACTGCGCTGTGAAAGGATGGCCGACCAGTCACTTCACACACACACACTTCTGGATGAAGGACGATCCGATTTATGGCCCTGGCAGAATAACAGGCTAACAAGAAGTTCTCCAAGTCTCCCCATGCCTCCAGAAATGTCCACTAACAAAGTTAAGCCGTGTTTCCATCAACACAGGACACAATCGTGAAGCCAGCATTTACATTGTCCGGAAGTTTAGAGAGTGAGTGTTTTTCTTTCGCAATATACAAGTGACCTGGATTTGAACAACGCCAACCACACCCCCCCTCCCCTCCTCTCCCCCGCGTCCTCCCCCAAAACACGAAACAAATACAGATCACTATCTGTCCATGCTTTCAAAGAAGGCTGAGCAGCGATGATTGCAGCCACTGTCGATTCCATACCATGAAGAAGAAGGAGGAGGAGATGAAGAAGGAGGAGGAGATGAAGAAGAAGGAGGAGGAGAAGGAGGAGGAGGAGAAGAAGGAGGAGGAAGAGGAGAAGAAGAAGGTGGAGGAGGAGGAGAAGAAGGAGGAGGAGGAAGAGGAGAAGGAGGAGGAGGAGAAAAAGGAGGAGGAGAAGAAGAAGAGGAAGGAGGAGGAGATGAAGGAGGAGGAGGAGAAGAAGGAGGAGGAGGAGGAGGAGCAGAAGGAGGAGGAGGAGGAGGAGATGAAGAAGAAGAAGGAGGAGGAGGAGGAGATGAAGAAGAAGAAGGAGGAGGAGAAGGAGGAGGAGGAGGAGGAGAAGAAGAAGGAGGAGGAGATGAAGAAGAAGAAGGAGGAAGAGGAGAAGAAGGAGGAGGAGGAGAAAAAGGAGGAGATGAAGAAGAAGGAGGAGGAGAAGAAGGAGGAGGAGGAGGAGATGAAGAAGAAGGAGGAGGGGAAGAAGAAGAAGAGGAAGGAGGAGGAGATGAAGAAGGAGGAGGAGAAGAAGAAGAGGAAGGAGGAGGAGATGAAGAAGGAGGAGGAGAAGGAGGAGGAGGAGGAGAAGAAGGAGGAGGAGGAGGAGATGAAGAAGAAGGAGGAGGAAGAGGAGGAGAAGGAGGAGGAGAAGGAGATGAAGAAGGAGAAGGAGGAGGAAGAGGAGAAGAAGAAGGAGGAGGAGGAGAAGAAGAAGGAGGAGGAGAAGAAGAAGGAGGAGGAGGAGGGAGAGGAAGAGGAGGAGGAAGAGGGAGAAGAGGAAAACTTCTTAAACAAGAACAATAAGGAGAAGGAGGAGGAGAAGGAGAAGAAATGAGGAGGAGGGGGAGGAGGAGGAGAAGAAAAACAGCAACAACAAGAACAAGGAGGAGGAGGCGAAGGAGACCCCGTGTAAGCTAACACGCAAGCCCTGTCACTGAGAAAAAGTGAAAGAAAACCCGCCAATATCTTCGTCAACCAAGAGCCCGAACACATTTGCTTACGTATGAAACGACGACGATGACCACCAAGAAGAAGAAGAAAGAGAAGAACACACACACACACACACACACACACACACACACACACCGGACGTGTATCCATATTTTTCATCTGATCTGATGATACTCGTATGTAGTAGTAGCAGTAGTAGTAGCAGCAGTAGCCATCCTTCAGTAGTAGTAGTAGTAGTAGCAGCAGCAGCAGCAGTAGTAGTAGCAGCAGCAGCAGCAGCAGTAGTAGTAGTAGTAGTAGTAGTAGTAGTAGTAGTAGTAGCCATCCTTCAGTAGCAGTAGTAGTTGTACCATAATCATCATTATGATGATCATAATCATTGATGACAATATTATCATCACAATAATAATAATAATAATAATAATAAATCATTATTATGATGATCATAATCATTGATGACAATATTATCATCACATAATCATAATAATGATCATAATAATAAATCATTATTATGATGATCGTAATCATTGATGACAATATTATCATCACAATACTACTACTACTACTATTATTATTATTATTATTATTATTATTACCCACACCCATTTCGTCCTCCACCGAAACGGCCGACAAACGGCTTGGGAGGGTTGGGGGAAGGGAGGGGGGGGGGTAGGTAGGGAGGAGGGGAGGAGGGAGGGAGGGAGGGGGGGGGGGGTGACGACTTGTGGCCTGCAATGCCGACAAACTCACCGAGACACCTTTTCAAAACGCGCCACGCCGCCTCATAAATTGTTGTACCCGGAGGTAAATGACGGGTACGTACCCATCCACCCGTTTTTCGCCCCGGGGGGGGGAGGGTGGGAGGGGAGGGGGTGGGTGACAGCACAGCCATTAATTTGTCCTCCGCATCTCTCCACACCAACCCCCCCACCCACCCACCCCCTGCTGTCCTACGAAAGAAAGAAGTTTGTAAAAGAACTTGACTTATTTCAAGATTTTTAGAAAATGACACTCTAAAAAAGAAAAAAAAAAAAAGCAAACAAAAAAAAAACAAAAAAAAAAAAAAAAGAAGAAGAAGAAGAAGAAGAAAAGAAAAGAAAGAGCTTTCCGGCTGTTGTTTGCAACATTTATTTTTCTTTTTAACTGTGTTCAACTCTCTCTCTCTCTCTCTCTCTCTCTCTCTCTCTCTCTCTGTCTGTCTGTCTGTCTTTCGCTTTGTGTCTCAGTCTGTCTGTCTGTCTGTCTGTCTCTCTCCCTCCTTCTCTCATCAGTATCGTCATAGGCAGTCAAATATTTGTAATTTGTTATGGCCATTGTGCAAAGAATCAACTGAAGATGAGGTCCATTTTGTTGCTCAGTTGACCAGCATTGAGACATAGTCATTTTTCATTCATTTTGCCCATCGCTCCTGGTGGAGCATTGGCCATCGACGACCCCTCGCCATCGCACTCTGTTCTGGGCTGTTCTGGCCATTCCAGTCCAGTTGGTCCCTTGCTGCTTCAGCTCTGCCTCGGTATCTCGCCTCCAGCTGTTGCGAGGCCGGCCTCTCTTCCTCTTTCCCTGCGGGTTCCAGGTCAGGGCTTGGCGTGTGATGCTGGACGCTGGCTTCCTGAGGGTGTGTCCGATCCAGCCCCACTTCCTCCGCAGTATCTGCTTGGCCACTGGTTCCTGTCCCGCTCGCTCCCACAGATCTTCGTTTCGGATCTTCTCCTGCCATCGGATCTTGTAGATGCGCCTCAGACAGGTGTTGAAGAATGTCTGAATCTTCTGCTGCATCGTCTGTGTTGTCCGCCATGTCTCGTATCCGTAGAGCAGAATTGACTTCACATTGGAGTTGAAGATGCGGAGTTCGGTTTTCATACTGATTGCTCCAGCTGCCCAGATGTTCTTGAGCACAATTAATTCCACTCAAATTTTATCGACAGCCTTGTTCATTTGACCTCGTTTTGTTATTGTCGTCTACGAACGAAACTATTGTACAACATTTTGCTTTATATTTACATGGAGCATTTAAACAGCGCAGTGGTTAGGTAACGTAATTTTTCTTTGTATTAATGTACGACTTTATGTCAGTTCCATGTGTACCCCGTTCTAAGGGGCTATGGCCTGCATGAATAAAGCGTCCACGTCCACGTTTACATCAACGTCCCTCCTTCTCTCTGCCTCTCTCTGTTTCTCTACATACACATGCCCGTAAACAATTCTTTAATGCTCACATACAGTCGATAATAGATTATGCTTCTACTTTGTGGGATTCTACTAGCGCTAATACTTTAAAACCTCTTGTTAGATTATACAAACGTGCCTTGAAATTAGTTTTATTAAAGTCAAGTTCATTAACTCCTAATGATTATAGGTCACTTGATATCCTCCCACTGGAGCTAAAACTGAATATAATAAGGCTGTTTTTATGCACAAAATAGTAAGCGGCTACGCACCTCCTTCAATTATAAATAACTTCCCAGTAAATAACATAAGACATGTACATAAGTTGCATATACCTCGTCCAAATCTTGATCTTTTTAAGTCCAGCCTAACTTACAGCGGGGGAACGTATTGGAATAATTTACCATCACGTTTAAAAAATATTACTAACCACAACAACTTTAAGCAAAATCTAAAAATGTACCTATTCACAAAAATTGACGTCACCTGAAATCCAACATTGCTTTCGACAATTTGTGAGTTCCCTCTCACTCTCTCTTGAGTGGGTGCATTTGTGTGTGTGTGTGTGTGTGTGTGTGTGTGTGTGTGTGTGTGTGTGTGTGTATTTCATGATTTTTTTTCTTTTCTTCTCTTCTTCTTCCTTTTGTGGAATGGCTTTGAATTGTGAAATAATGGTATATTTTGATTGTGTTTTGATTTTGTGCTCATTTTCGCTTTTTTAGCTTTATTCCCTCTTTAGGGCGAGGGCTGGATGTAAAAAAGCATATTACTTGCTTATCTATTACCCTCGTTAATAAAGATTTTGTCTTGTCTTGTCTTGTCTTGTCTCTCTCTCCCTTTCTGCCTCTCCATCTTTCCCCCCCTCCCCCCTCTCTCTCTCTCAGTCTTTCTTTTTCTCTCTATCTCAGTTTGTCTCTGACTCTCTCTGTCCCTGCCTTTCTGTCTCTGTCTCTCTCCTCAATGTCTCTCTCTCCCTCTCTCTCCCACCCCTCAACCTCTCCCTCCTCTACCTCCTCTCCCTCTCTCTCTCTCCCACCCCTTTCTCTCTCCCCTCTCCCCCTATCTCTCCCCCCTTTCTCTCTCCATCCTCTCCCTCTCCCCCTCTCCCTCTCTCTCCCCCTCTCTCTCCATCTCCTCTCTCTCTCCACTCTCTCTCTCTCCTCCACCTCTCTCTCTCTCCTCTCTCCCCCTCTCTTTCTCCATCCCCTCTCTCTCTCCCCCTTTCCCTCTCTCCCCTCTCTCTCTCCCCTTTCCCTCTCTCCCCTCTCTCTCTTCATTTCCTCTCTCTCTCTCCTCTCTCCCCCTCTCTCTCTCCCCCTTTCCCTCTCTCCCCTCTCTCTCTCCTCATTTCCCTCTCTCTCTCTCCCCCTTTCCCTCTCTCCCCTCTCTCTCTCCTCATTTCCCCCTCTCTCTCTCTCCCTTTCCCTCTCTCCCCTCTCTCTCTCCTCATTTCCCCCTCTCTCTCTCCCCCTTTCCCTCTCTCCCCTCTCTCTCTCCTCATTTCCCTCTCTCTCTCTCCCCCTTTCCCTCTCTCCCCTCTCTCTCTCCTCATTTCCCTCTCTCTCTCTCCCCCTTTCCCTCTCTCCCCTCTCTCTCTCCTCATTTCCCTCTCTCTCTCTCCCCCTTTCCCTCTCTCCCCTCTCTCTCTCCCCCTTTCCCTCTCTCCCCTCTCTCTCTCCTCATTTCCCTCTCTCTCTCTCCCCCTTTCCCTCTCTCCCCTCTCTCTCCCCCCCTTTCCCTCTCTCCCCTCTCTCTCTCCTCATTTCCCTCTCTCCCCTCTCTCTCTCCCCCTTTCCCTCTCTCCCCTCTCTCTCTCCTCATTTCCCTCTCTCTCTCTCCCCCTTTCCCTCTCTCCCCTCTCTCTCTCCTCATTTCCCTCTCTCTCTCTCTCCCTTTCCCTCTCTCCCCTCTCTCTCTCTCTCCTCATTTCCCTCTCTCTCTCTCCCCCTTTCCCTCTCTCCCCTCTCTCTCTCCTCATTTCCCTCTCTCTCTGTCCCTCTCCCCCCTCTTTCTCTCCAGTCCCCCCCCCTCTCTCTCCCCCTCTTCCTCCCCTCTCTCTCTCCATACTATCTCTCTCTCTCCCTTCTCCCTCTCTCTCTCCCCCTCTTTCCTCCCTCTCCCCACCCCCTTTCTACCCCTCCCCCATCTCTCTCTCCCCTCTCCCACCCCCTCTCTCTCCCCTCTCCCCTCTCTATCCCACGCCCTCTCCATCTCTCCCCTTTCCCTCTCTCTCCCCCTCTCTCTCTCCCCTCTCCCCATCTCTCTCCCCCTCTCTCTCTCTCCACCCCCCCCTCTCTCTCTCCCTCTCTCTCCTCCCCTCTTTCTCTCCAGCCCCCTCTCTCTCCCCTCTCCCTCCCTCTCTCTCTCCCCCTCTCTCTCTCCCCTCTCCCCATCTCTCTCCCCCTCTCTCTCTCCGTCTCCCTCTCTCTCCTCTCTCCCCCCTCTTTCTCCCCAGCCCCCTCTCTCCCCTTTCCCTCTCTCTCTCTCTCCCCTCTCTCTCTACCCTCTCTCTCTCCACCCCCTCTCCCTCTCTCTCTCTCTCCCCTCTCTCTCTACCCTCTCTCTCTCCACCCCCTCTCCCTCTCTCTCTGTCTCCCCTCTCACCCTCTCTCTCCACCCCCTCTCCCTCTCTCTCTCTCTCCCTGTGCCCGTGGCCTTCCCGTGTCCTCACCACAATCATCAGCATTCTTTCCTCCCCTTGTAGTCCGGGGTCGCCGCAGCCTTCTCTCCCCTGGCGCGCCATTTTGCTTGAGCGACAGAAGGTGAATAATGCACAGCGGGGGAACATCCCCATACCTCGCCTCCCTCCTCCCTCCCCCTCTCCCCCAAACCTCTCCCTTCCCTCTCCCCCCACCCCCCCTATCTCTTCCCCTACCCTCTCGATCATTTTTTTTCCGATTTTCTATATCCTCTACCTCCCACCCACCCCACTCCCTCCGCCTCCTCCTCCACCCCCTCACCTTTCTCTCCTCTATTCTTTCCATTACTGTCATGGCATGTGAGGGGGGTGGGAATGGGGGTGGGGCGGGGGGCGGGGGAGCGACTGGAGGGGGGAGGAGTGGGGTGGTGTGGAGGGTGGGCGGGGTACTATTGGGTGCAGGGGGGAGGCGTTCTTATCAAAGAACTATGTTTTTCCCCCAGTTGCATCTGTGCTTATTAAACGAACTCTAAAAATCTGTCAGGAATGAAAAGTGGGAGGAAGGATGGATGAAAGGGAAGAAAGGAGGCAGGAAGAGAGAGAAAGGGGGGAGAGAGAGAGAGGAGAGAGAGAGAGA
This sequence comes from Babylonia areolata, assembly GCF_041734735.1. NCBI lineage: Eukaryota > Metazoa > Mollusca > Gastropoda > Neogastropoda > Buccinidae > Babylonia > Babylonia areolata. The sequence continues at coordinate 2,493,346 of NC_134909.1, forward strand.
AAGAGGGGGAGGAGAGGGAGAGGCAGAGGAGGGGAAGAGAGAGAGGGGGGGAGAGACAGAGGGGGAGAGAGGGGGCGAGAGAGAGGGGGAGAGAGAGAGAGGGAGAGGAGAGGGAGAGGCAGAGGAGGGGGAGAGGCAGAGGAGGGGGAGAGAGAGGGGGGGGAGAGAGACAGGAGGGAAGAGAAAGAGGAGGGGGAGAGGAGGGGAGAGAGAGAGGGGGGAGAGAGAGGATGGGAGAGAGAGAGAGGGAGAGGAGAGGGAGAGGCAGAGGAGGGAAGAGAGAGAGGAGGGGGAGAGAGAGAGGAGGGGAGAGAGAGAGAGGGGGGTGAAGAGAGAGAGGGGGAAGAGAGAGGAGGGGAGAGAGAGGAGAGAGAGAAGGAGAGGAGAGGGAGAGGCAGAGGGGGGAAGAGAGAGGAGGGGGAGAGGAGGAGGAGGAGAGAGAGAGGGGGGTGGAGAGAGAGAGGGGAGAGAGAGAGGATGTATTGCTAGCAATTGCGGGGACAAAAATCCTCAAAAAAAACGTGATTCGAACCAGCGCGCTCAGATTCTCTCGCTTCCTAGACGGACGCGTTACCTCTAGGCCATCACTCCACTTGTGAAAGGTCATTAGATATCTTTAACCAGTCTCTATTAGAAGCAGCCAACTGTATGATAAAAGAAAAGTCATGTTCAAATATCCAGAGACGGAGATCTCCATGGTTCGATAAGGAATGTTTTGCTCAAAAAAAGAATGCAAGAATACAGCTCAGAAATGTACGACTGTCAAAAAGTAATGACGATGTTTTGTTGTTTAAACAACGCTAAGGGATATCGCGACTTCTTCTTCTTCTTCCTCGTTCGCCTCCCATTAGATAAGCAGCCCGGTGTCCTCGATGAAGGCTGCCATCCATTGCAGCTCCTCCAGGGTGCCGTACAGCTTGGCTTCCGCTGCTGTTGGTGTTGGCCAGTACTTCCTCCTGGATGTGTCCTACAGTTTTGAAGGATGTGGTCGGTTGTTATTGGTCCCTCACCACAAGGGCACTCTCCACTCTGTCCAATGCCAAATTTTGTGTGCATGTGGTGGAGCAGGCGGTTGTGTCCAGTCCTCAGGCGGAAGATCTTGACCCTGTTCCCATCGTTCCAGCAAATGGTATCTGTCTTCTAGGTTATATTTGGGGTGCTGGAGGCGCCACTTTATTCCTTGCTGTGCCTTGATGATTGTCTTGATTTCATCGTATGACACCAGTTTGTTGGCCTGCTCCTTCTGTGCACCGTCTTTTGCCAGAATGTCCGCTTTTTCGTTGCCTCTGATGCCACAGTGTGCTGGTACCCATTGTATCACCACTTTCTCCACTCTGGCACTCAGGGCAACAAGGGCTGAAGTGAGATGGTTCTGTTCTTTGCAGCGGGAGTTCTTGAGGGCTTGGAGTACGGAGAGAGCGTCTGAGAACACCACCACCTGCCCTGTTGTTCTTGTGGAGTTCTGTGAGACTGTTGTGGCTGCTTCACAGAGAGCTTCTCGCTCAGCTCGGAAGTTGGTGGAGTACTTTCCTGTTGGGATTGCAATTTCTTCATCTCCGTCTTTGTATCGGAGGAAGATTCCAGCTCCACCATCCCTCGTTGCTTCTGTGGCGGAGCCATCTGTAAAGACATGGGTCCAGTCTTCCTGGGGGTACTGGTTGCAGATGTACTCCATGGCCAGGGCCTTCCTTTGGGTGTCTGACTGTGTTCCTCTCTTCTCCACTCCGGGAATGCTGGTGACGACTGTTGGGAACACCTGCCTCTTCCAAGATGGGTGGGTGACATTTGCCGGGATAGGCTTTGCTTCGTGTTCCATCAAGACTGGGGTTTGTCTTTCAAGGCGTCTTGACTGGTGGATGAAGCTGCCTCTTTTCAGCCGGCTCTTGGTGGGTCTGCTCATTCTGTTGTTCACTGGATGGTTTTCAAGGCGTTTGAATTTTGCTGCCTGGATGAGGATCTTTGTGTCCCTCCTGTCCTCCAATGACTGTAGCCCAGCGGTCTCCTCCATCTTCAGGATTGGGGTGGGTCTCATGGCGCCAGTTATGACACCACACACACACACACACACACACACACACACACACACACACACACACACATGCCCTGTCTTCTTTTGTTTGAAAATATGCACTTAGTTATCTGTTCTTCACCAGCGATAAGTAAGATTGTCTCTTATCTTGAACTGTCTGAAAAAGCATGCGCTCACTTATTCTTTATCCTCGTCAATAAAGATTGTGTCTTGTGATCTCCTGTCTTTACAAATCTTTCATAAAACGTGCACTTGTTTATCCGTGACCGGTGTCAACAAAGAATGCGTCTGATGTTGATGATGACTATCATATCAATAAATCAACGATGATGATAATGATGATGTGAACACGTACACAGTACCTATCCTCTGTCAGAGACCAAGCTCTAAGCGCTTTACAAACACGGAGTCATTTGCACAACAGGCTGCTTACCCAGGTAGAGCCGACTGACAGTTGCCTTTGGGCGCTCATCATTCGTTTCCTGTGTCATTCAATCAGGTTTCAGTCACGCACACGCCTCACTCATTCAGACATACATGTAACATTTTACGTGTATGGCACGTTTGCTTATTGATTGCGCCATGTAGTGTCCTCTTGTCATGTCTGTCTCTGATTTGAAAAAAAACCCACAAAAAAACCCTCAAATCCAGAGCTGATATGGCCAGGAAGACCCCAAAGACCAACACGTCAGAGCAACAAGGTAATAGTGGGTTGGCGTCACCGGGTGTTATTCTCCAGACAAAAACAGAAAGTGAAAAAGACCCACAAAACTAAACAAAACCAACAACAACAATAACAACACACACACACACACACACAAAAGCAAAAAAAGAGGAAAGCAAAAAAAAAAGTCTTCATTGACCAAAAGAACGGGACGTTTATTTCCTCAACCCCTCCACTTCCCCCTTCCCCCTTCACCCCCACCCCCACGCCCCTTCTACCACCTCTCTCCTCCCAGCCTCTTCCTCCCCGTTCTTCCTCCCTCCCCCTCCCTCCCCACCCCCGAGACATAAACTCTTCACCTGCTTTTCCCACCCCCACCCCCAACCAACGTTACCCACTCTCAGCGAACAGAAAACGAATGAGGGAGAGAGAGAGAGAGAGAGAGAGAGAGAGAGAGAGAGAGAGAGAGCGGGAGAGAGAAAGAGGGAACAGAAAGAGACAGCGACACACACACACACACACACACACACACACACACACACACACACACACACACACACACAGAGGGAACAGAAAGAGACAGCGACACACACACACACACACACACACACACACACACACACACACACAGGGAACAGAAAGAGACAGCGACACACACACACACACACACACACACACACACACACACACACACACACACACACACACACACACACACACACACACAGGGAAGAGAAAGAGACAGCGAGAGAGAGACAGACAGACAGACAGACAGACAGAGGGGTGGGGGTCATATATATATATATTCATATACATATACATAGAGAGAGGGGATCAGACACAGAGACAGACAGACAGACACAAAGACAAAGAGAGAGACACAGAGGGGTAGAGGCAGACACACAGACAGACACACACAGAGAAATATGGACAGACACACAGAGACAGGGAACAGGGACAGAAACAGAGAGAGAGACAGAGAGAGAGACAGAGAGAGAGAGAGAGAGAGAGAGAGAGACAGGGGGGGGAGAGAGAGAGCAGGCCCACTATACCTATAATTTCCAAACTGGCGGTTTTCAAAAGAGTGGTGTAGGGTGAATAAAAAAAAAGAAAAGAAAAAAAAAGCATAGACCCCTTCCCCACAAAAAACGTCCAGGGGCACCCGTTCTGAACCAGGGATCTCTTTGAAAAGGCGGCACTGTGCTTGAATTATCCGCTTGAAGTTCTTCATTTGCCTGACTTCTCCAAACCCTCGGGTCAAAGGGGAGTTCGGAGGAGGGAGGGAGGGAGGGAGGGGGGGAGGGGACTGGGGTTGGGGTGGGGTGGGGTGGGGGGGGTGGCGACACAAAAGACTGTGCTAGCTAATGAGAGAGGGGAGGGAAGAGTGAGGGGCCGGGAGGGGGGCGGGGTTGAGACGGAGGGAAAGGGAGAGAGAGGGCGGGGGGATGGGGGGGTGGAAGAGGAAGTAGAGGGAGAAAGCTAGAGAAAGACACAGAGAGAGAGGAGAGGGGAGAGAAGATTATATATATATATATATATATATATATATATATATATATATATATATATATGGATGTGCACCCCCACTCTCTCGGCCATGAGGGTTTTAGGACAGTCGGTGCTGGGATGGTTCCCAAAGGCCAGCTAGCCCTCAAGGCTGCAGCACTAAGAGCCAGTGCAGTCTTGCCTCCTGGTTTGAGAGTCATAGTCCACAAAAGACTGAGCTGTCAATGAATTGCCATTGCAACGGAAAAAAACCATTGATCATACAGCTATCTCTTTGCTGTTGGCAATATTAGCCGAGCAGACACACAGCAAATTAATACAACAGTGTATAAAGCACGCTCTCTCTCTCTCTCTCTCTCTCTCTGTGTGTGTGTGTGTGTGTGTGTGTGTGTGTGTGTGTGTGTGTGTGTGTAGTGCATGCAATGACATATACAATGTTAGAACAGTGTAGTGTAGACCCTGTTTCAGGGCGGGGACTGGATGAAAAAAAAAGCTTGCTGGTGCTTATCTATTATCCTCGATAATAAAGAATTTGTGTGTGTGTGTGTGTGTGTGTGTGTGTGTGTGTGTGTGTGTGTGTGTGTGTGTGTGTGTGTGTCCGTCTGTCTGTCTGTCTGGAAGAAACTCCAGGATTGAAAAGCAGCGATGTGTTTTAAACCCCACCTTGGCGTGTAAACAACAAATTTCAATACCTCTTAGGGTGGACTTTTCCAGTTCTTGAAGCGACGACAACACAACTGGCTTTCTTTTCAGTAATGAACAACTATACGCCCGTACGCCGTTCGGGTGTGATTCATGGCTTTTTGAACGGTTTTTCGTTTCTTTCTTTCTTTCTTTCTTTCTCTTTCTCAGGCTTTGCCAGATTTTTTTTTTAACTTTCTAAAACACGATCTTATCCTTTCCTACTTTCTTTCTTTTTCTGAAGCTTTGTCAAATGCTATTTCGTTCTTTCTAAAACACGATCGTTTTCCATTTGTCCCCGCCCCTTCTTTCGTGACTACCAGCAGAATGGTTTTAAGGTCCAGAGACACACCTTGAGGCCATGCTTGATTGGTTTGGATTATGCACGCTTGATGGTCGCCCAAAGCAGTGCTGGAAATTTGCACAAGATTGAAGACGTTGATTTTTTGTGTGTGTGATGTTGAAAAAAAAAAAGAAGCAAACTGTCTTTGCTTTGGCACGCTTGATGGCATCCACTGTAAGTTTGGATCCGGAATGAAAGAGGAGCGGGTAGAAATGTTCTGGTGAAGGTTTTTGTGAGTTTGGGTGTGTGTGGGTGTGTGTGCGTGTGCGATATAGATCTCTCTCTCTCTCTCCCCTCTCTCTCTCTCTGTGTCTCTTCTCTTGGAAGGATGAAGCTACTATGCACAGCTCAGCACTGTGTTTATGTTACAGAACACTTCAGCAGAGAGATTCTCTTACCTTGATTGTTGAGGTAAATGGTTATGCCAGAGGTATCCACATACGTCAGTGACTCCAGAGATCTGTTTCACCTCCTCCTCCTCCTCCTCCTTCTTCTCGCCCTCCTCCTCTCCTTCTTTTTCTCCTCCTCCTCCTCCTCTTCCTCCCTATTCTTCTCCATCTTCTTCTTCTTCTCCTCCTCCTTCTTCTTTTTCTCCTCCTCCTCCTCCTCTTCCTCCCTATTCTTCTCCATCTTCTTCTTCTTCTTCTCCTCCTCCTTCTTCTTCTTTTTCTCCTCCTCCTCCTTCTTCTTCTTCTTCTCCTCCTTCTCCTTCTCCTCCTCCTCCTCTTCCATCTTTTTCTTCTTCTTCTTCTTTTGGAGCGTGGTGTGCAGCAGGGTTGGTGTCGTCCTCTCCAAGTCCTGTCTGGAGCCATGGAGCGTGGTGTGCAGCAGGGTTGGTGTCGTCCATAAGATGTCTCTGAGCTCCTTCAGGAGGGGACAGGACTGAAGAATGTGTTCTGGTGTTTGGTCTTCAAGACCACAGGAGCATTTGGGAGATGGTACCAGCTTCATCTTCCTGAACAGGAGGGCATTGAGAATGCAATGGCTAGTTCGTTATTTTATCTTATGATCACCAGTCCAGAGATGAGAACGCAGTCTATGAGACGAATAAATACGGGCCGCACTGAGGGCAGGCAACAGCACATGATAGGTCTCCTCTCCTCTCTTTGTGGGATTGACGCCTTTGGTCAAGGTCCTGAAGACGCCTCTCCTCAAACGCCAGAACAACAATAACAACAACACACACACACACACACACACACACACACACACACACACACACACACACACAGAGCAGCTGAGTACGTAAGCGACACTGTGAATATGCGAATATGTCCGAACACAGTGACGCCTCCTTGAGCTATTGATACTGATACTGATACTGATACTGACTCGGGATCACGAATTTAGTGGAATGCTAATCGGGAAAAGACGACTCAGCAATAGGCAAAATTAGAATAGGCCAGTCGAGAAAAAGACGACATAGCAATAGGCAAAATTGGAATAGGCCAGTCGGGAAAAGACGGTCCGGCAACAGGCAAAATTGGAATAGGCCAGTCGGGAAAAGACGACCCAGCAATAGGCAAAATTGGAATGGGCCAGTCGGGAAAAGACGATACGGTAATAGGCAAAATTGGAATAAGCCAGTCGGGGGAAGGACGGCCCAGCAATAGGAAAAATTGGAATAGGCCAGTCGGGGAAAAGACGGCCAAGCAATGGGCAAAAGTGGAATAGGCTAGTCGGGAAAAGACGTTCCAGCAATAGGCAAAATTGGAATAGGCCAGTCGCGGAAAAGACGATCCAGCAATAGGCAAAATTAAAATAGGCCAGTCGGGAAAAGACGGCCCAGCAATAGGCAAAATCAAAATAGGCCAGTCGAGAAGAGACGGCCCAGCAATAGGCAAAACTGGATAGGCCAGTCGGGGAAACACCTTCTGAACTCAGTCGCGGTTAAGAAATTGCATTAGTTCTGATGTCTTGGTTTTGCTGTTGTGCCAGTGTTTTGGGCAATGTAATGATGATAATGATAATAATGACGAAGACGACGACAATAACAACATACTACTACTACTACTACTACTACTACTGCTACTACTACTAACAATAATAAGAAGAAGAAGAAGAAGAAGAAGAATTACGACAACGACGATGACAACAACAATGATGATAATGTTATCAAGAATAAGAATAAGGATGATAGTAATAGTAACCATAACAATAATTAGTAGTGACAAAATGATAATGATAAAATAATGATAATGGTAAATGATGAGAAGAAGAAGAAGAAGAAGAAGAAGAAGAAGAAGAAGAAGAAGAAGAAGAAGAGAGGAGGAGGAGGAGGAAAAGAAGAAGGAAAAGAAGAAGAAGAAGAAGAAGAAGAAGAAGAAGAAGAAGAAGAAGGAAGAAGAAGGAGGAGGAGGAGAGAGAAGAAGAAGAAGAAGAAGAAGAAGAAGAAGAAGAAGAAGAAGAAGAAGAAGAAGAAGAAGAAGAGGAAGAAGAAGGAGGAGGAGGAGGAGGAAAAGAAGGAGAAGAAGGAGAAGAAGAAGAGGAGGAGGAGGAGGAAAAGAAGGAGAAGAAGGAGAAGAAGAAGAAGAAGAAGAAGAAGAAGAAGAAGAAGGAGAAGAAGAAGGAGGAGGAGGAGGAAAAGAAGAAGGAAAAGAAGAAGAAGAAGAAGAAGAAGAAGAAGAAGAAGAAGAAGAAACAAAAATGATGAGGAGAAGAAGAAGAAGAAGACGGAAGAAGGAAAAGGAAGAAGAAGAAGAACAAGAACAAGAACAAGAACTTGACTTTCCCAGCGCCCATTCAAATACATTTTGCACAAAAACGCTCAACAGTACAACGGAACACAGCACAACATGTTACAGCAGTCGTCATGACATGCAGCTCCAACCGAGAGAGGACCACTGCAAACTATGACTTCGTACTGTTTAAACTAGTGGGAAACTAAATATATTACCGGTAGTTTAGATAGATAGATGGATAGATAGATAGATAGATAGATAGATTGACAGACAGACAGATAAATGGTAGTTTATATAGATAGATAGATAGATTATATAGACAGATTGACACAGATAAATACGAGGGTCATTCAATAAATAAGGTGAATTTTTCGGTATAAGGACTTCTAATACAGATAGAAGCTTACTTTTTTCTTCTTTTTTTTCAACGTAGTCTCCCAGCACTGTCACACACTTTTCCCATCTGCGCACAAGCTTCCGTATTCCCTCAGCGTAAAAATCTTTGGACTGATGTCTCAGCCAGTCGCTCCAGGCCTTCCAGGCCTGTCTTCATCCTCAACACTGCTCCGTCCTTCTTTAAAAAATTTAGCCCACTTGTAGACATTTTTTCGGCTGAAACATGTGGCACAATACACAGTTGACATTCTCCTATGAATTTCAAATGGTTTGCACCCTTCAGCAACCAAAAACTTGATAACTGACCGCTGTTCAATCCTGGAGCATGCTTCTTGGTCGGCCATCTTTGTTAATCGCCAAAACTCTCAAAGTTTTTTTTAATCTGCAAAACAAATTAAATCCATGTGAAAAAGAAGTAAAACAAAAACAAAAAAACAAAAAAAAAGTAAGCTTCTATCTGTATTAGAAGTCCTTATACCAAAAAATTCACCTTATTTATTGAATGACCCTCGTAGATATATATGGTAGTTTATATAGATAGATAGATAGATAGATAGATAGACAGATATGGTAGTTTATATAGACAGACTGACAGACAGACAGATAAATAGATATATATGGTACTTTATATAGATAGATGTGTGCATATATCTAAACATGCAAACATACATGTGTGCATACCCACACACATAATAAGCAATCAAAGGAAGTTTTGAAAAGAGAAGTTTGGGGGATGGTTTTGAAGCAAACAAAATATATTTCCAGTAGTTTAGATAGATAGATAGATAGATAGATAGATAGATAGACGGACAGACAGACAGACAGACAGACATATAGATAGATAGATAGGTGTTTACATGGACAGACAGACAGATAGATAGATAGATAGATAGATAGATAGATAGATAGATAGATAGATAGGTGTTTAGATGGACAAACAAATAGATAGATAGATAGATAGATAGATAGGTGTGTATATATATGTATATACATACAAACATGCGTGTGTGCATACCCACACATATAACAAACAATCCAAGGCAGTTTTGAAAGGAAGATTCTGGAGATTGGCCTTAACGCTGGAAATGAAATAGGAGTCAGTGTCTTCATGCAGATAACCTGCGGCGATTCCAGCAAAACGAAAAACTGGAAATAAGTGGATGAATTTGGACGATGCTTTTAACTCCGATCACAAAGAGCGAGGTGGAAAAGGGGAGGTGATTCTGTAGGGAGGGGTAGGGGGAGGTAGGGGGGTGGGGAAGCGAGTCTCATCTGCGCGTTCATTGTCGACTGAGCGTATTGACAATACCCGCTGAAACAAGAGAGAGACTGAGACGGAGGGACAGAGAGAGAGACAGAGAGAGACAGAGGCAGAGAGAAACAGAGAGAGACATAGACAGAAAGAGAGAGCCAGGGAGAGAGAGAGACAGAGAGACACACACGCACACAGAGGGACATGGACAGAGAGAGAGAGAGACAGAGAAAGAGAGAGAGAGACAGACTGACGGAGAGACAGGGAGAGGAATAGAAAGAGAGAGAGAGAGAGAGCGAGGGAGAGAGAGAGAGACATAGAGAGGGAGACAGAGGACAGAGAGAGAGAGAGACAGAGACAGACAGAGAGAAACAGAGAGAGACAGAGACAGAAAGAGAGAGACAGAGGGACAGAGGGAGAGAAACAGACAGAGAGAGAGGGAGAGAAACAGACAGAGAGAGACAGAGGGACACACACACACACACAAACACACACACACACACACACACACACACACAGAGTGACAGGGAGAGAAAGAGGGGGAAAGAAAGAGACAGAGGGACAGAGGGAGAGACATAGAGAGGGAGAGAGAGAGACAGAGACACAGAGAGAGAGGGGGAGAGAGAGAGAGAAGAAGAAGAAGAAGAAAAAGAAAAAGAAGAGAAGAAGAAGGAGGAGGAGGAGGAGAAGAAGGAGGAGGAGGAGGAGAAGGAGAAGAAGAAGAAAGATCGAAAAAGCGAAAGAAATCTCGGAATATTTTACAAGGCGTTTGAGCGGTGTCAACTGACTTCCGCCACTGCTATTACCACTACCATTAACTGTGTGAGCTTTTACCTCGTTAGGGCCACGCCAGGCGAAGATCACCTTTTTGCATCGGCATGCACGGCTCACTGGCGTCGTTTTGGGGGGGCGAGAGAGGGGGTGGGGGTGAGGGGGAGGGGGGGTGAGGAGGGGGTTTGAATGCATGCCATAGCTGAAAGCGCCCTTTTGCCAGCCCCCCCGAGGGGGGGAGGGGTTTGGAGGGGAGAGGGGGAAGGGGGAGGTAGAGACGCCCCATGGTCGATTAGCGTCGTTAGGGAGTCTGTTCCTGTTGTCCCATGACCCCAGGAGGGGAGGGGTGTGGGGAGGGAGTTGGAGGTGGGCGACAGGGTGGGGGGGGGGGGGGACAAAAGGACATTTGCCTTCTACTCTGACAAGCCAGCTAGGGTTCCTTTAGTTGGCTGGTTTGAACTTTTTCTCACCTTTTCTTCTTCTTCGTACTCGTTGTTGTTGTTGTTCTTCTTCTCCTCCTCCTCCTCCTGCTTCTTCTTCTCCTCCTCCTCCTCCTCCTGCTTCTTCTTCTCCTCCTCCTCCTCCTCCTCCTTCTTCTTCTTCTCCTCCTCCTCCTCCTCCTCCTGCTTCTTCTTCTTCTTCTTCTCCTCCTCCCTCCTCCTCCTCCTCCTCCTGCTTCTTCTTCTTCTTCTTCTCCTCCTCCTCCTCCTCCTGCTTCTTCTTCTTCTTCTCCTCCTCCTCCTCCTTCTTCTCCTCCTCCTTCTCCTCCTCCTCCTTCTTCTCCTCCTCCTTCTCCTGCTTCTTCTTCTTCTCCTCCCCCTCCTCCTCCTCCTGCTTCTTCTCCTCCTCCTCCTCCTCCTTCTTCTCCTCCTCCTTCTCCTCCTCCTCCTTCTTCTCCTCCTCCTTCTCCTGCTTCTTCTTCTTCTTCTCCTCCCCCTCCTCCTCCTCCTGCTTCTTCTCCTCCTCCTCCTCCTTCTTCTTCTCCTCTTCCTCCTCCTGCTTCTTCTTCTTCTTCTCCTCCTCCCTCCTCCTCCTCCTGCTTCTTCTCCTCCTGCTTCTCCTCCTCCTCCTTCTTCTTCTCCTCTTCCTCCTCCTCCTTCTTCTTCTTCTCCTCTTCCTCCTCCTCCTCCTTCTTCTTCTCCTCTTCCTCCTCCTCCTTCTTCTTCTTCTCCTCTTCCTCCTCCTCCTCCTTCTTCTTCTCCTCTTCCTCCTCCTCCTCCTTCTTCTCCTCCTTCTTCTCCTCCTCCTCCTTCTTCTCCTCCTCCTCCTCCTCCACCACCTCCGCTTTCTTTGACTGATTGAATCTGTAATGGGTAAAGAATTTGGCACTGTAAAGGCCTTTTTACAATTCTGCCCATTTAACGACAATGCACAAGAAAATGAGAAAAATGATGAAATAATTAAAACGACGGATGGGAAGAATAACTGGAATATTCCACTAACAATAAAAAAAATAACAAAAAATAACAATTACTATATCACGTACGTATGTGCGTGTCTGTGTACACACACAGAGAGACACAGACACACACAGACACACACACACTCACACACTAACACAGACACACACACACACACACACACACACACGCATGCACACACACACACGCGCGCGCGCGCGCGCGCTTGCCACACAGGTCCAGCTACAATGAACTGCAATAATGAAGCTACAAAGCTAAAAAAAACAAAAACAAACAAACAAAACATCAGAGAGAGAGATAGAGGGGGAGGGGAGGGGGAGAGAGAGGGGATGGAGAGAGAAAGAGGGGAGAGAGAGGGGGAGACGGAGAGAGAGAAAGAAAGAGAGATAGAATGGGAGAGAGAGAGAGAGACAGAGATAGAAACAGACATACAGAAAGACGGAAACACACACACACACACACACACACACACACACACACACACACACACACACACACACACACACACATCGAGACAGAGAGAGAAAGAGAGAGAGAGAGACAGAGAGAGAAAGAGAGAGGAAGAGAAGAAGGGGAGATATATGTATATATACAGAGACAGAAAGAGAGAGACAGAGATAAAGAGAGAGACAGAGACAGACAGACAGACACAGACAAACACAGACATAGAGACAGAGACAGACAGACAGATAGCCACAGACACAGACAGACAGACAGACAGAGATAGAGAAATGTTGGATGTTGTGGACAGAGACAGGTAAAGAGACAAAAGCGCGTCTCGATCACAGCCAACAAGAAGAAAACAAACCACCGGAAACGATTTCCGCGCTTTTTGTCCTTTGAGAAAACATTAACAACGAAAAGAGCGGACAGACAAACAGTCAAGACATTCTTTTGTTCTCTTCTTCACCAGACTGAGGCCAGACAGTGACGCCGTGTAAAATCCGGAGAAAACGCCTAGAGATGAACTTCTTCTTCTTCTTCGTTCGTGGGCTGCAACTCCCACGTTCACTCGCATGTACACGAGTGGGCTTTTACGTGTATGACCGTTTTCACCCCGCCATATAGGCAGCCACACTCCGCTTTCAGGGGTGTGCATTCTGGGTATGTTCTTGTTTCCATAACCCACCGAACGCTGACATGGATTACAGGATCTTTAACGTGTGTGTTTGATCTTCTGCTCGCGTATACACACGAAGGGGGTTCAGGCACTAGCAGGTCTGCACATTATGTTGACCTGGGAGATGGGAAAAATCTCCACCCTTTAACCACAAGGCGCCGTTACTGAGATTCGAACCCGGGACCCTGAGATTGAAAGTCCAACGCTTTAACCACTCGGCTATTGCACCCGTCAGGGAGATGAAGTAAAAGCGGCAGGAAGCAACAGACCCTTACACAGTGTGGATTTGGCGTCAGTCTCTTTTTTTTGCGCAACAAAACTGCAGTTGACTTGGTCACTAATTCGTTATGAAAGTGAAGGGAAGCTCGCTCTGTGTGTGCGTGCGTGCGTGCGTGCGTGTGTGTGTGTGTGTGTGTGTGTGTGTGTGTGTGTGTGTGTGTGTGTGTGTGTGTGTGTGTGTGTGTGTATGTGTGCTTTTAGTGATTGTTTTATGTTTGTTTGTTTTCGTTTCTTACAAGCGGAGCAAAGTCGTTCTGCACCGTTTTGGGACAATAGTCATATTTCTACAATGAAAGCAGACCCACAAAACTAACGTGATTCTCAAGTGCCTGATGACTGATTGAAACATTCAGAGGAAGGTGGCAGAATGGTTGAAACGCTAATCAGCCAGAAACAGTGCCCGTGAGGTCTCGCCCTTTCTCCTGAATTGGATCGGAAAATCAAACTGAGCGTCCAGTAATTCGGAGGTCCTGTGTATGTACTCAAACGTATTATACAAACCTGCAGCAGCCCACATCGAGGTCAGCCCCTACGCCAGCCACAACGTTGTCTTCCTGACCGACGCTCTGTCCATCTTGTAGGCCCTTTGGTCCAACAGAGATCCAGAAGTCAACGATCTGTCCTCCTCTCTCGCCTCCCTCTGCACAAGTCACACAGTCACCCTGCAGTGGATTCCCTCCCACTGCAACGCGCTTGGCAACGAGACTGCTGACTCCTTGGCAAAGGAAGGCACTACGAAAGAGCAGACGGACAGGTCTACCAACTACTCTGAATCCAGGACCATCATTAAGGCCAAGCTGCAGAGCAAGTGGAAGCAGCAGCATCCACGCCACAACAGAGCAGACCCGTACTACCTGCTGACTCGTTGAGAGCAGGTAGCCATTTTCAGGCTCAGGACAGGCCACAACCGCCTGAAACACCACCTATACACGAAACTCCGTATCGGCGACACAGAGCAGTGCCCCTGCAGAACAGGCAGCCAGACAACAGAACATGTGCTGCAGTCCTGCCCACTCCACCGAGCACTCCGAGAGAAAACCTGGCCTGACCTAATCCCAGCGGCCTGGAAGCTCTACAGAGGGCTGGAGGACCTGTGACGTACTGCCGCCTTCGTCGAGGAGACGGGGGAATCCATCTGATAAATGACGAACGAGACGACAACAACATACAAACCCGTTGGGTTGTATTGTTGATCAGCTATCTACCCAGCAGATGTGGTATAACAAATATGGATATTTTGAATGTCCGAGCGTAATCACGCCTTTTTGAGAAACTGAAACTGAAACTGATCTCCTCTGCTCTCCTTGGTTGAGTGGTGGCCCAGTGGTAACATGTTCGACTTGAAAGCCATTGTCAACTGGTTCCAGTCCTATAAAAAATGACCCGGGATTTTATTTATTTATTTTATAAAGCGTCCTCTATGTGGAAGCGAGAGAATCTGAGCGCGCTGGTTCGAATCACGGCTCAGCCGCCGATATTTTCTCCCCCTCCACTAGACCTTGAGTGGTGGTCTGGACGCTAGTCATTCGGATGAAACGATAAACCGAGGTCCCGTGTGCAGCATGCACTTAGCGCACGTAAAAGAACCCACGGCAACAAAAGGGTTGTTCCTGGCAAAATTTTGTAGAAAAATTCACTTCGATAGGAAAAACAAATCAAACTGCTCGCAGGAAAAAATACAAAAAAAATGGGTAGCGCTGTAGTGTAGTGACGTGCTCTCCCTGGGGAGAGCAGCCCGAATTTCACACAGAGAAGTCTGTTGTGGTAAAAAAGAAAAAAAAAAAAGAATACTCCAATATCTGACAGGCTCGAATGAGGGAATCATTAAACTGAGGTGATTCAATTGACTGGTTAAAAATGTGAACCTTATCAGACTGTCAAACAATCTTTTTCCTTCTTCTCAGTGGCTTATCATGTATTCCGATATGTCTAAAGCTTTTTAGAGTACAGTACATTTCTACCGGCTTATGGTCAGATTCAATTCTGTCAGGCACCTTTAAACGGTCTATTATGTTAGTTAACGTATTTGATACAAAAAATAATCAACAGCACTATTTCCTTGGTCGGACATAAAAGTGAACTTTCCCTTGTTGTCGCAAGTAGGACAACCGTTAACAATTTTGCAGTCAAATAAAGTGCACAGTTGTAGAAGCTTTTTACCAAAATCATGCACAGTTGTAGAAGCTTTTTACCAAAATCGTGCACAGTTGTAGAAGCTTTTTACCAAAATCATGCACAGTTGTAGAAGCTTTTCACCAAAATCATTTAGTATTTCATCTTGCGATACTCTACGCTTTTCCCATAATTTAAAGTCCTGTTGCACCTTACCCTCATCCCTTACATCGTACATGATTATATCATTCACTTGCAAATCAGCAGTTCGGCCATTGAAATCACCATTACATATCAAGTTAATATTACCAAATCTGTCCAACAGATCACATATGCAGGACTCTAATTCATCCAGAAGACAGCTATATTCCATTTCGTCATAAAAACTGCTGCCAGATGGCGGGACATACACGGATATATATAGACAATCTTTTTGCAGTACCAAATAGTTTACCAGAAATGTTTAGAACAACAATATTCGAACAGCTTATGACTACCTGCTCTACATAATTAGAAAAAGTTAGTTTAACCATGACTAATATCCCACCGGAACGCCTCCCTTGGTGCGAAAGTTTAATTGCAGAGGCTTGGAAAGCTACATTTTCTTGAAAGTAGTAATTACACAAATCAGAAGTGTTTTCTAGGAAAGTTTCTGTGAGAGTGACAAAATCAAAACTAGATATATACGTAATAAAATCATGATCTGAGAGGGTTTTTTTTCATAAGGCCATTGACATTGTATGACAAAAAGGATAAGCTTTCTGTTGGTAGGAGCCGGCCATTGTCCTATGTGTGTGTCTTGTTCTGGGTTGTTCCGGGGCCTACTCGCAGAGGCTCTGTCTTCACGCCCTGTACGTCTGATGGGATGTCGGTTTGGGCGACTGGGCTGTCGGCTGTCAGGTCCCTGGCTGCTCTGCCTCTGGTGACGATCCCCTTCTTCTTCTTCTGCGTTCACTCGAATGCACACGAGTGGGCTTTACCCCGCCATGTAGGCAGCCATACTCCGTTTTCGGGGGTGTGCATGCTGGGTATGTTCTTGTTTCCATAACCCACCGAACGCTGACATGGATTACAGGATCTTTAACGTGCGTATTTGATCTTCTGCTTGCATACACACACGAAGGGGGTTCAGGCACTAGCAGGTCTGCACATATGTTGACCTGGGAGATCGTAAACATCTCCACCCTTTACCCACCAGGCGCCGTCACCGTGATTCGAACCCGGGACCCTGAGATTGAAAGTCCAACGCTTTAACCACTCGGCTATTGCGCCCGTCGGACGATCCCCATGACCAGGGGTGCTTTTCATCCCGGCAGAAAGGAAGCTTCCGTGATGTGAAGCTGCTTCCTCCTGACCCTGCTGCGTGTGCGGCAACCAACGCCTGGGCTGAGAGGCGTCTCTTCATTCTCCTGAGCCACGTGCTGGTCTGTCATCAGATCGTTTTCTTTTCAATCGCCAAAGACGTGGAACAAGCTCCCTGATAACCTCCGTCATTCTGATTCCCTCGCATCTTTTAAATCTCGTCTCAAAACTCACCTTTTCCATCAGCAATAAGTTCAATTGTGGCAGGTCTACTTCCTTTGCGTTAGCTGTGCTTGACTGTGTGTGTATACATATGTATGTGTACATAACTACATGCGTGTATATGAATGTGTATAGTGTGCATGTGTTTATGTAAGTTTGTGCCTGCCTATGTGTGCGTATGTTTTAGGGTAGCTGTTAGATACACATGTGTGTTAAAATGTATTATGCATTGTGTGTGTGTGTGTGTGTGTGTGTGTGTGTGTGTGTGTGTGTGTGTGTGTGTAGTCACATTTTGGTGTGTGTATGTGACATGGATATAATGTTTTATGTTAACAAAAGCGTTTTTGTAAAGCACCTAGAGCAGATTTCTGGATAGTGTGCTATATAAGTATCCATTATTATTATTATTATTATTACTGGTACCGCCCTTGACAGGAGAGAGAGAGAGAGAGAGAGAGAGAGAGAGAGAGAGAGAGAGAGAGAGAGAGAGAGAGAGAGAGAGAGAACGCAAGAATTTCATTGTATAGGCCGTGATCCGTTACAACTGATCATACTGACAATGTTAGAGTGAACAAAAGTTATAGTATACTTTGAAGATAATCGACAATGTCAAACAGATTCTTCAATTTGAAAAGAAAAAAGTCATGAAAAAGAAAAAAAAGCATAAACGACGTCGGTTTACAGAATAAATGGTCATGGAGTGAGAGAGTGAGAGACAGAGACAGAGACAGAGAGACAGAGGGAGAGAGACAGAGAGAGGAAGACAGAGAGAGAGAGACAGAGAAAGAGACACAGATAGACAGACACAGAGAGAGGAGAGGGGGGAGAGAAGAGAGGGAAGAGAGACAGTGAGGGACAGACAGAATAAATGGTCATGGAGGGAGAGAGACAGAGAGAGAGAGAAAGAGAGACAGAGAGACAGACAGACAGACAGAGACAGACAGAGAGAGACAGACAGAGAGACAGAGAGAGACAGACAGACAGAGACAGACACAGAGAGACAGAGTGAGAGAGAAAGACAGAGAGAATGAGAGAAAGGGAGA
>NC_134909.1:2516167-2526167 GCF_041734735.1 Babylonia areolata
TGAGACTGTTTTTGTTTGTATTGATGATGATGAAGTAGGAGGAGGATGGCGATGAAGATGTTGCTTTGGAGGTCCATTTTGGTTTGGGACTGCGTGACAAGGCTGTACTCTATGCTTCCTGTCATAATGATATCCCGGCCTTAACCAGGCCTGAGAGATACAGACACTTGCAGTGCTGGTCAGGTAATTAGAGCAACACACCCAAAGACGCACCCTTGAAGTCGATGACACACGACTGTGTGGTCCCAGTCTCCCCATTTAAGCCCACAGCACACTCAACACTGGGTAGGAGCCGGCCATGGGCCGAAAAACCCACCTCCGCTGGGATTCGAACCCGCATCCTCCCAGCAGTCAGTCCGCGACGCTAACCACTTCGCCACGGCGGCTGGTATTTTATATATATATATATATATATATATATATATATACTTTTTTTTAAAGTTAAGTGAGCAGATGCCTGGCCTTCGTAAAAACCCAACAGACTGGCCAGGCCTTCAGAGCTAATCCTGACACACTCCTGGCCACTGACCCTCAAAACAGAACTGCCCGCACATCAAATGTCCATCTCCAACTGACTTTCCCGTCACGGCTAATACAGCGGCACGCGTTTTTCTCGCTCTGGGCCGGACGTCGTCTAATTATGTTAATTACCGAAACAGTTATGCGAATGAATTATGTTAATTGGCGAAAGATGGCGTCAGTGTTTCGCGCAGACAGAATTTGGACATCTCTTGAAGCCAGCACAGGACTGAATGAGAAGGAAGTGTGAAATTGACGGAATGTGAACGTGCGTGGTGAAAAGTGAAGGAAGGAAGGAACGGATTGATGGACGGGCTGACTGACAGAAAGAACGAACGACTGACTGAATGAATGAATGGATTAATAAACGAAAGAACAAACGAACGAACGAAGGAACAAACGAATAACTAAATGACTGAATTAATGAATAAACGAAAGAACAAACGAATGGATGGATGGATAGGTGAATGAATGAACGCACGAATAAACGAATGAATAAACAAACGAACGAATGATCGAGGAGGAGGGGGGGGGAGAATAGATGAATAAATGACTGGATCAATGAATAAATGGTTGAATGAGTGGGCAGATGGATGGATGGATGGATGAACGAATGAATATATGAATGAACAAACGAATGAAAAAGAGATTAAATGGATGAATGAATGGATCAATGAATATTTAAATGGTTAAATGAATGGATAGATGGATGAATCGATGAATAGATGGATTGGATGGATGAACGAAGAAATGAAAGAAGGAAGGAATGACTAAAGAAACGTACGAATGAATGAATCATTGAATAAATGAATGAATGAACGAACGAATGAATGAATGAATGAACAAACTAAACCAGAAACTAAAGAAAAAATGAATGGATGAATTAATTAATTATTTATTCATACAGGCCTTATGGAAAAATCAATAATTTATTCATTGCATGCCAAGGCCCATATACATGAAAGGGAGTGAAACAAAATATTCCATCAAGTGAAGTAAATATACGAATCATAGCACTGGTATTTGTACACAAACTATACAATGAACAAATGGAAGCTCTCTAAGCTGACCATCTAATGATTCGGAGATGACATTATCACACCAAAGCAAAGGAGAAACAGGTTCTCTATAACATTTTCCTGAACAAATGCTTCCCTTAACTCTCTCCATACGAACGGCGAAAGAGACGACGTTAACAGCGTTTCACCCCAATTACCATCATCAAAATATTGCAAGCGGAAGGCTCTTATACTGAAGAGGTGAATGTTGACAAAGAATACCACAATTCTGACGACGGAAGCTAAAGATTGGGTCATTCAGACACCCACTGGACATCCGAGGGGTCTGTGTAGAGGAGAAGAGAGGACTGGCCGTACTGAGTGAGTGAACCTGTGGGTCTCAGGATACCCACGAACTAAGAGCACCTCCACTTCTTTGTATTCTCCACAGAATGGACACTGAGATGATGTGCTTTACAAACGTTGAGCGGAGGAGTGCACTCGCACGTGCACACAAACAAGGACACACGCACGCACGCACGTACACACACACATACACACACACACACACACATACACATACACGGACACGCACACACACGGACACACACACACACACGGACACACACACAGACACGTGCACACACACACACACGGACACGCACACATACACACACACACACGCGGACACGCACACACACACGGACACGCACACACACACACACACACACACACACGGACACGGACACGCACACACACACACACACGGACACGCACACACACACGCGGATACGCACACACACACACACACACGGACACGCACACACACACACACACACACACACACACACACGGACACGCGCACACACACACACACGACACGCACACACACACACACACGAACACGCACACACACACACACACACACACACGGACACGCACACACACACACACGGACACGCGCACACACACACACACGGACACGTGCGCACACACACGGACACACACACACACACACACACACACATACACACACACATCAAAGTGGGCAACAAAAAGATCCCTGCAGTCGTTCACAGCCTGAGCTCACCCCCACGCCCACCCCCACCCCCCAACCCCTCAGTCCTATCTCTTATCAACATCAAAACCCTCAACCACTCAGACTCCAGCCAGAGGCTAACTCAGCACGTGCTTATTGCACGGCTCATGACTAGCTGGCCGTCGCCTCGTTACGTTGATGAGCAAAGGCTGAGGCTGTCCACCACAGTGACAATGAACGAGCAGTGTCTTGTTCCCAATGCTTCTCCTGACTGGAGGAAATCTGAGAGTGTTTGACCATAATATTAACTCACTCAGTACGGCCAGTCCTCTCTTCTCCTCTACACAGACCCCTCGGATGTCCAGTGGGTGTCTGAATGACCCAACCTTTAGCTTCCGTCGTCAGATTTGTGGTGTTCTTTGTCAACATTCACCTCTTCAGTATAAGAGCCTTCCGCTTGCAATATTTTGATGATGGTAATTGGGGTGAAACGCTGTTAACGTCGTCTCTTTCGCCGTTCGTATGGAGAGGGTTAACGAGGAGTACAGACACAAGTGAACAGACAAGGGCAGACAGACACAAACTTACTCTTTTATATATCAGGACAGTATTGACAGTGAACAACACATCTGAACAGATGAACACACATAACAACAGAGACACAACCAACAGACCTGGAGGAATCTGATTGACGGTTCTGTGTGGCACAACTGGAACTGTTCACAGAGTTAATGGAGGAGGAGAAGAAGAAGAAAGATGGGGGAAAACGGAAAGAAGAAGAAGAAGAAAGATGGGGGAAAACGGAAAGAAGAAGAAGAAGAAGAAAGATGGGGGGAAACGGAAAGAAGAAGAAAGATGGGGGAAAACGGAAAGAAGAAGAAGAAAGATGGGGGAAAATGGAAAGAAGAAGAAGAAAGATGGGGGAAAACGGAAAGAAGAAGAAGAAAGATGGGGAAAAATGGAAAGAAGAAGAAAGATGGGGGAAAACGGAAAGAAGAAGAAGAAAGATGGGGGAAAACGGAAAGAAGAAGAAGAAAAAGAAGAAGAAGAAGAAAGACGAAATAAACCTAGAAAGAATGAGAAGAAGCAATAGAGATATCGTCAATTATTCCTTCTTTATTATGAAGACTTACATTCCAACTGGCATTATCATCATCATTCTCATACACCATCATGTAATAATAAATTTTCAGGCCCTTTTGTATTCTGCGATTATATTTAATTCTTCAGTGTCTGCGGATCAGTTTCAGTTCTGAGGAGGTGCCAAAGCATATGAACTTATCCATGCATGCTCTGCCACATCTGCACCACATCTGCACCACATCTGCTTGAAAATGGACAGATGCCTGACCTGTGCCTAACCCAATGTACTAGAGGAGGGAGAAATAAACCCCTGGTGATACGTTAAAACAGAACAGGCACCACTGAACACCACCGAAGTGACTCAGCAGCAGTGCAGGGTCTCCTCTGGTGTGTGGCCTCCTGGCGACCTAACATCGATGGTTCCCTGTGGACTGCTGACGCTGGAACTACGACGGACGAACCGGGGTGTGGCCGTGTATCTAAATGAGCGGCGTGGGAGTAATGCCACTGAAACGGTGCAGATGATGGGGCAGAAAAAAAAAGAAGAAATAAACCCCTGGCCTGTGTGAGCTTGAACCTGAGTACACTGGCTGCCCAGAGAAGGACGGTGGCAGAATGGTTTAGACGCCCATCTGCTAACACAGAGAGTCTGTGAGGGTGTGGGTTCGAATCCCGCTCTTGCCCTTTCTCCCAAGTTTGACTGGAAGGTCAAACTGAGTGTCTAGTCATTCAGCATAGACGGTAAACCGAGGTCCTGTGTGTAGCATGCAAATAGCACACTGAAAAAGAACCCATGGCAATGAGTTGTCCTCTGACAAATTTGTGTAGACAAAAAAATCCATGATCTGATAGGTACACGAATATACATGCATGCACTCTAGGCCCGACTAAACATGTTGGATTATGCTGCAGGTCATGCATCTGCCTTGCAGATGTTGTGTAGCGTATATGGATTTGTCTGAATGCACTGACGCCTCCTTGAGAAATTGGAACTGAAAACTGCCTGCATGGATGCATTTCCTTCTTAGAGAGAGAGAGAGAGAGAGAGAGAGAGAGAACTCAGAACTGTTTTAATGTAAGGCCACCGACCTGTATACATATGAATGCACGTGTTGTACACACACACACACACATGAAAACCAAACCTTGAGAGAGAGAGAGGGAGAGAATGCAAGAATGCAAGACTGTTATTGCATAGGCCACATGACCCGTGACAACTGATTGTGCTGACAATGTTAGAGCGAACCGTTGTTGTAGTGTACTATGAACATAATCAACAATGCCAAATACATTCTCAAAAGAAAAAGCCACGATAAGGGAAAAAGCATTAATGACGTAGAGAGAGAGAGAGAGAAAGAGAGACAGACAGACAGACAGACAGACAGAGAGAAAACACAGAGGATGAATGAAAATAGTCTTCATCAGTGGAATGATTTTGTAGAATCACGCAACTCTTGTATTTTGACCTAATAAATGTTAAAACCTCATGTACGCATATAAAATGAAACAAAATCGCATCAAGCAACAGAAAAAGAAAAGAAAAAAAAAAAACGAAATCACAGGGGGAATACATCATCTTAAAAAAAATGACTAAATAAAAAAAAAAAAAGCTAAACCCCACTGACACATGCACGCACGTTCGCACAAGCACACAGACATCAAAGCGGGCGACAAAGAGACGCTCCTTGTCGTTCACAGCCTGAACTCACCCCCCTCAGCCCTCACTCTTATCAACATCAAAGCCCTGGGACCACTTAGATTCCAGCTGGCGGCTAAATCAGCACGTGCTTATCGCGCGGCTTATGACTGGCTGTCGCCTCATTATGTTAATTAGCACAGGCGGCGGCTGAACAGTGGAGCGAGGGTGGAAGACTCGTGACCTTTCCACCCATGAAACAAGACGCCGCCTTTGTTAGATATGGGCGTGACGGATGGATTGGGGGTGAGTGTGTGTGACGGAAACCTTAATGAGCAACAGTGGGGGCAGGTCCCTGATTGTTACGTTTCATTTAATTTTTTTTAGAATTATTATATTATCTTATTTGGTTTTTATTTTGTTTTTGTTTTATCTATCTTTACTTTATTCTATTTCATCTTAGTCTAATATCATCATCTTACATGAACAGACTATAGACAGAAAAACGAACACATTTCATCTACATTTTACATTGTTTCGTTTTCTTCTCCATGTTCTTCTCCTTTTGTTTTCTTGAGCAATCAACATCTGCTGCCTGCCTGCTTAACTTGTCGCATCTTGACCAGGGCCCTGTTAGCCGGACGTTCCAGGGTGACCCAGGGCGGGTTTTCTGGCTCATGGAAAGGCCATCGCCACTTTTCACCCTAGCAATGCCTTATTTTGTGTGTTACCAGCTCCACCTTGTCTTTTTGGACCAAGAAAAGGCCTTTGACAGGGTCGATAGGAACAAGTTTTGTGAGGTGCTGGAACTGTATGGCGTGAAGGGACAACCCCTCAACATCAGGCCAATCTGTATCAACAGCCATAGTGTGGGAGGGACCCTTTTTGGACTTTCCAACTGGTTCCATATGGAAACTGGGGTTAGACAGGGTTGCGTTCTGTCACCGTTATTGTTCATCATATACATGAACAAAATCAACAAAGAAGCCAACCCAAACCCAGAATGAACTGCTGTTTGCCGATCACCAAATTATCTTGAATGAAAACAAAGAACGGCTGCAGAGGGACACCGAAGCCTGAACAGCGGCTGTGAACACTATGATATGAAGATCAGCATAGGTAAAAGATCATGTCAGTTGGGCGCACTCCTGAAAACCTGGATATCATCAATGGGCAGCAGCTCCAACAAGCAACAAGTTCAGATACCTAAGGAGCATCTATGCTAAGGATGGGAAGCTGGATAGAGAAATAGAAACTATAGTCCAGAAGGCAAACTCTGTCAGCTGTCAACTATCAGCCCATCCCGAAGCACACAAGCATACGTATGGAAACCAAAGCTTTACTGATCAATGCAGTCTTCACACCCACCTTGACGTATCAGTGCCAAAGCTGGACCCAGAACAAAGCCCTGGAGTGCAAGCTCACAGCTTCCGATATGAGATGTCTCCATTGAACAGCCAGTAAAACCAGAAGGGACTTGTTCAGAAACGACGTCTTCAGAAAGATGGTTGGTGCCACACCTGTCAGCCAGTACATAATGCATAACGTGGTTTGGTCACGTGACATGAATGCCATCTGACCAGCCTGCAACACCAAGAACCCAGGCTTCAGAGCCAGAGGAAGACCGCGTCGGTGGTGGATTGACAGAGTTCCAGACACGCTCCACGTCCACAGCATCATTATCATTATTTATTTATTATTATTATTTTGTTATTATTATTTAGTTATTTAGGGGGGTTTTTTGTTTGTTTTTGTTTTTTTTTGTTTTTTTGTACGCCTATAGCTGACTTCATCACGTTTTTGCGCCTTATACATATTATTATTAGTAGTAGTAGTTCTTTTTTATGTTTTTTTTCTCTTTTTTTCTCTTTTTTCTTTTTTCTCGAGGCCTGACTAAGCGCGTTCGGTTACGCTGCTGGTCAGGCATCTGCTTGGCAGATGTGGTGTAGCGTATAATTATGGATTTGTCCGAACGCAGTGACGCCTCCCTGAGCTACTGAAACTGAAACTGAAACTGAAACCACAGCATCACGCTGCGCCAGGCCTCCCATCTTGCCGCAGATCACCAGCTTCATGTAGGCAGCCAGACTCAGTTTTCGGGGATGTGCATGCTGGGTATGTTCGTGTTTCCGTTACCCACCGAAAGCTGACATGGATTACAGGATCTTTAATGTGCGTATTTGATCTTCTGCGTTCGTATACACACAAAGGGGGTCCAGGCACAAGCAGGTCTGCAAATCTATCGACATGGGAGACTGGAAAAATCTCCACCATTTACCCACCAGGCGCCGTCACCAAGATTCGAACCCGGGACTCTCAGGTTGAAAGTTCAACGCTTTAACCACTCGGCTACATACATACATACATGCACACGTGCATACACGCTAGCACACACATACACACATACATACATACATATATACATACGTACACACACGCACGCACACACACACACACACACACGCACGCACGCACGCACGCACGCACACACACACACACACAATTTCTTGTCTCGTACCACTTAAAGTAAAAGTGAAAAGATGTTGACTTCACAATGGACGAACACCCACTTCCGCTCCCCCTCTCTGTCTCTCTCTGTCTCTCTCTCTCTCTCTCTCTCTGTCCTGTTTCCTTTCAAAATAATCCCATGATCATTGATCTATCGATCTTTCCCCCCTTCTTTTCTAATTGAAAACTACGTAATGAATTTCCGTTAATGCATTCACCAGCTGATTCTCTCACACACACGCACAATATCACACTGATACACACACTCAATCTCTCTCTCTTTCTCGCTGTCTGTCTGTCTGTCTCTCTCTCCCTCTCTCTCTCTTATCAGTTACTACGTGCTCAGTGACCCTAAAACACGCACCGTATCAACATCAAAGCCAGCAGCTACTTAACATTCCCGCCATTCGCGAAATCAGCACGTGCTTAAAGTCTTGCTTGTGATTGGCCATCGCCTCAGTATGCTAATTATCCGAGGCAACTTTTTGCTCAAAGAGCCATTGGCCGATATTGTAAAATAATATTATCAAGAAGACCAAATTAGCTATAGGACATACACTGGCAAAAATTGAAAAAACAAAAAGGTCGACAAAGTATCAGTATCAGTATCAGTAGCTCAAGGAGGCGTCACTGCGTTCGGTCAAATCCATATACGCTACACCACATCTGCCAAGCAGATGCCTGACCAGCAGCGTAACCCAACGCGCTTGAGAAAAAAGAAGGCCTTGAGAAAAAAGAAAAAATATTTTTTAAAAACCCTAAAAAAAACTAAAGTATCAAAAGCGAGAATAAATGATTAACTTAATGCCAGTGCTTACTTGTGACGATGCAATACAACTACGACTACTACTACTACTACTGCTACTACTACTAATGATGATGATAATAACGATAACAATAACAATAATAATGAAAAGAATAAAACCGTCACAGACAAGCAACCCTTACAAAACAAAACAAAACAAAAATAAACAAGAGAGGCAAGGCCTTCAAGACTCACTTGTGATACACTTTTTAAAAAATCCAAGCTTTTTATGTATTGAGTATAATTTCAAAATGTAATGTTTAAGATGAGAAAGATCAGTTTAAAGCAAATTAAGACCCCTAGCATTAATTACAGAGTAATTTCCCTTTTTTACCCTCTGCACCAAAACGTTTGCAAAATAAATAAAACTTCCATGCTTAGCAAAAGAAGTTCCTGTTTGAACAAAAAATGATAATAAAGACTCCTCTTGTTGTTGTGTCAGAATAAGAGGTCAAAGTGCCAAGTTTAGAGAATACAAAAAATATAAATGTAACAGTAAATGCAGTTTGCATATAATTTGGCTTCTTTTTATTTTTTTATTTTTTTTTTGTGCCCATCCCAGAGGTACAATATTGTTTTAAACAAGATGACTGGAAAGAACTGAATTTTTTCCTAATTTTTATGCCAAATTTGGTGTCAACTGACAAAGTATTTGCAGTGAAAATGTCAATGTTAAAGTTTACCACGGACACACACACACACACACACACAGAGAACCGAACACCGGGTTAAAACATACTCATTTTGTGTACACAAGTGAGTCAATAAAACTGCACGAAGAAGGACCTGGAAGACTGAAAACAAAACTGGGGGCTGTGGAGGGAAGGCTACAGGTATGCAGGGAATCAACCAGGAAGATGAGAAGGAAAATAAAAATAGCGATCATGCACGTACACCAACGCGCACGCACAAGCACTCATGAGAGTGAGACAGAGGGGAGTTGGGACTGGGAGGGGGGGGGGGGAGGGGTGCGTGGGGGAGTGGGAAGGGAGGAAGAGGGCGAAAGACAGAGAGAGAGGGGGAGAGAGAGGGGGGGGGGAGAGAGAGAGGGGGGGTGGGGAGAGAGAGGGGAGAGAGAGAGAGGGAGAGAGAGAGGGGGAGAGAGGGAGAGAGAGAGGAAGAGAGAGAAAGAGAGAGAGGGAAAGAGGGAGAGAGAGAGAGAGAGAGAGGGAGCGAGGAAGTGAGAGAGAGAGAGAGAGAGGAATCGAAACGAAACGAAAATTTAACGAAAACGAAAAAAGTAGAGAGAGAGAGCGCGCGACAGACAGACAGACGTAAAGAGACAGGAGAGAAACAGAGACAATATAGAGACAAAGAAAACAAAGAGAGAGCTACACAACACTCAATCAACTTCACACACCCCCCCCCCCCTACTCCCTCCCCCCCTCCCCCCCAACACACACACACATAGC
>NC_134909.1:2531167-2536167 GCF_041734735.1 Babylonia areolata
TCTCTCTGTCCCTCTCTCTCTGTCCCTCTCTCTCTCTGTCCCTTCCTCCCCCTCTCTCCCTCCCTCTGTCCCTCCCTCTCTGTCTCTCCCTCCCTCCCTCTCTATCTCTCTGTCTGTCTGTCTCCCTCCCAGCCTCCGCTCCCCCCCCCTCTCCCTCTCTTTCTTCCCCTCCCCCCCCCCCCCCCCCCCCCCGCCCCCCCTCTCCCCTCTCCCCAACCCCCTCCCTCCCCCCCCCCTCTCTCTCTCTCTCTGTGTTGAAGCAGTCATCATCACCACGCATCACGTTGTATACCAAACACTGGGTGTTGAAATATTGTTCCGTCTCAAAACAGTTTCGGAGGACGTAAAGTGTTATTACACAGTTGTCACAGCAGTTGTAGCGGGTACCTTTGAAGTGCTGCTCTGTGTGTGTGTGTGTGTGTGTGTGTGTGTGTGTGTGTGTGTGTGTGTGTGTGTGTGTGTGTGTGTGTGTGTGTGTGTGTGTGTGTGTGTGTGCGTGCGTGCGCGCGTGTGTGTGTATAAACACACCTGTGGTAGCCTGTGTGCTTCCAGCTTTGGGCTGCGGAGTCACATGCGCTGTCATCGCTGAGTACACAGACGTCTTGTCATCGTCAGCTTCCTACGGACTGCCAACAAGATCTCTCTCTCTCTCCCTCTCTCTATCTCTGTCCCTCCCTCCCTCTCTCTCCCTTCCTCCCTCCCTGTCTCTGTCCCTCCCTCTCTCTCCCTACCTCCCTCCCTCCCTCCCTCTCTCTCTGTCCCTCCCTCCCTCCCTCTCTCTTCCTCCCTCCCTATCTCTCTCTCTCTCTGTCCCTCCCTCCCTCTCTCTTCCTCCCTCCCTCTCTCTCTGTCCCTCTCTCCCTCCCTCCCTCTCTCTTCCTCCCTCCCTATCTCTCTCTCTCTGTCCCTCTCTCCCTTCCTCTCTCTCTCTCTCTGTCCCTCCCTCCCTCTCTCTCCCTCTCTCCCTATCTCTCTCTCTCTGTCTCTCTGTCCCTCTCTCCCTCCCTCTCTCTCTCTTCCTCCCTCCCTATCTCTCTCTCTCTGTCCATCCCTCCCTCTGAGCGAAGGAAGCAGGGCTCAACTTCTGGAGACGCTTTCCCTTGCAACACCTGTAGGAAGTGCTGAGCATCCAGAAATCGGCCTCTTCTCCCATATGAGGACACACACCGACAGATAAGCCTGCCTGCCTACTCATCCGTCGGTCCGACGGGAGACTCCATCTGGCGGGGGAGGGGGGGGGGGGCTGTGGGTCGGAATGACGACCTGACCAGATGATCGCCCAGGTTACGGTCTCGTTTGAAGGTCAACAGAGGAGGGTTCTTGAATGTCTTGCCAGCTTGTCAGAACCACTGCACGGATTCGTTGGTCGAATAGTAAAAGCGTTGGGTTCTCGCCCGAGTGTATTGAGTTCGATTCCTGGCGCACATGAAGGTGATTTTTTTTTTCCGATCTCCCAGGTCTACACAATGTGCAGACCTGCTGGTGCCTGAATCCCCCCCGTGCAGTGTGATCAAATACGCACGTTAAAGATATTCTGCAATCCATGTAAGGTTCGGTGGGTTGCAGAATCAAGAACATATCCAGTATACACCCCCCCCCCCCCCCCCCCCCCGAACATGGAGTGTGGCTGCTTACATAGCGGAGTAATAAACGGTCATTAACTTTAAAACTTAAAAAGTTACATGTCTGTGTGAGAATCTGTGTGTGCGCGCGCGACTAACACTTGACTGAATGCCACAGGAAACGAATGATGAGCGCCCAATGGCAGCTTTCGGTCGGCTCAGCCCAGGTAGGCAGCCTGTTGTGCAAAGGACTCCGTGTTTGTAAAGCGCTTTGAGCTTGGTCTCCGACCGAGGACAGGCGCTGTGTAAGTATCTATATCATCATCATCATCATCGTCATCATCATCATCATCGTCATCATCATCATCGTCATCATCATCATCGTCATCATCGTCATCATCATCATCATCATCATCGTCATCATCATCATCGTCGTCATCATCGTCATCATCATCATCGTCATCATCGTCATCATCATCATCATCATCGTCATCATCATCATCATCATCATCGTCGTCATCGTCATCGTCATCATCATTATCATCATCATCATCATCGTCATCATCATCATCGTCATAATCATCATCATCATTATCATCGTCATCATCATCATCGTCATCATCGTCATCATCATCATCATCACAAAAGCGGCACCTGGCAGTCAAAAAATAATCAGCGCGTTAGGTTCATGCGAATACCGGGAAAGTCGCGTTTGCTCCTTTTAAAATTCATTTTTAAGCAGATGTGTTGTAGCTTATATGGATCGTCCCGCACGCTTCGACACCTTGAGACAAAGCGGTTTTCATAAAATGGTGGCGGTGGTGGTGGGTTGTTTTTTTTTGTTTTTGTTGTGTTTTTTTTTGTTTGGTTGTTGTTGTTTTTTTTTGTTTGTTTTTTTTTGTTTTTGGTTTTTTGTTGTTGTTTGTTTGTTTTTGTTTTTTAGATCGTACAGATGATTCAGATTATACAGACTGCACAAGGTCTACATCTGGCCTGTCACTGAACACACTGACGGCTGTTCAGCATTTCAGCTAAAAAGATGTAATTATTCTCTCTCTCTCTCTCTCTCTCTCTCTCTCTCTCTCTCTCTCTCTCTCTCTCTCTTCTCTCTCTCTCTCTCTCGCTCTCTCTCCTTTTTTATTTTCATTTTTTAATTTTACAATACATCCGATAAATCAGTGGAGTGATGGCCTAGAGGCAACGCGTCCGCCCATGAAGCGAGATAATCTGAGCGCGCTGGTTCGAATCACGGCTCAGCTGCTGCTATTTTCTCCCCCTCCACTAGACCTTGAGTGGTGGTCTGGACGCTAGTCATTTGGAGGGGTGGGGGGGGAACACAAGGGATGCAGCGGACGTCACTCTCCTCCAGCCTGGTCTGCTCTCGGCCTCTGACACCAGCTCTGGCATCTTCAGAGGAGTCCAGGTCTTGACGTCATCTGTCCAGCTTCTCCTTGATCTTCCCCTCTTTCTTCCACCCTCCATGGTGCCCTGCAGGATGGTCCTGCACAGGGTGTTGTGGCGGGTCACGTGGCCAAACCAGGCCAGCTTCCTCCTTTTGATGGTGGCCAGGAGGGGTTCTTGATGTCCGGCGAAGGCTTCGACTTTGCTCCGGACATAGTCGTTGGTCTTGTGTTCGACCCATGAGATGCGGAGCAGCTTTCGGTAGCATTTCATCTCAAATGCTTGGACCCTCTTCTCAAGCTCGGCTGACAGTGTCCAGCTTTCACATCCATACAGGAGAATGGCGAGCAGTAAGGATCTGTACAGTTTGAGTTTGATGGCAAGGGAAATGCTCCTGCTCCTCCAGATCTTGTCCAGTTTTGCCATCGCTGATGTTGCTGTTGCGAGGCGGATCTTCACTTCTGTGTTCGACCTGCCGTCCTTTGTAAGTGTTGGTCCCAAGTACTTGAAGGCTTCCGCCTCTTCAAGTTCCTGGCCATTCATGGTGATGTTGGCGTGGGCGTTGGTGTTACTGTTGACCATCACCTTGCTTTTCTCAGCGCTCACTTCCATGCCGTAAGCACCTGCACGATCAGTCAGCCTGTCTGTCAGATCTTGGAGCTCCTGGCTGCTCCCTCCCAGTAAGTCAATGTCATCTGCAAAGCGTAGGTTGCAGACTGGTCTTCCTCCTACAGAGATGGTGGTGTAGAAGTCTAGGAGGGTCTCTCTCATGATGTTCTCCAGGAGCAGGTTGAAAAGGACTGGTGAGAGTAGGCATCCCTGTCGGACGCCGACTGTGGTGCGGAAGAACTCGCCGATGTTGTTGTTAAGGAGAACGGCGCTGCTGGCATTGTCGTAGAGGGCCTTGATCATCAGGACTAGTCCTTCCTCGATATTAAAACTTCTGAGGACTAGCCACAGGCCTTGGTGCTACACTCGGTCGAAAGCCTTTTTGAAGTCTATGAAGTTGTGGAATAGTTCCTTCTGATGGTCAAGGTGTTTCTACATCACGAGGTGGCAGTTGAATATCTGCTCAACTATGTTGTTTTTTTTGTTTTTTGCCCTAAAACCAGCCTGTTCCTCTGCTTCTTTTTCCGTCGGTTAAGGATGATTTTCAACATGACCTTGCTGGGGTGACTGATGAGTAAAAAAAAAAAAAAAAAAAAAGGGTGGCGCTGTAGTGTAGCGACGTGCTCTCCCTGGGGAGAGCAGCCCGAATTTCACACAGAGAAATCGGTTGTGATAAAAAAGAAAAGAAAAAAAAGAAATACAAATACAAATAAAGCCAACCAGTTCAAAGCGTTATCAATGGAAAATTC
Source organism: Babylonia areolata (assembly GCF_041734735.1). Classification (NCBI taxonomy): domain Eukaryota; kingdom Metazoa; phylum Mollusca; class Gastropoda; order Neogastropoda; family Buccinidae; genus Babylonia; species Babylonia areolata. Next base: position 2,535,489 of record NC_134909.1, read on the forward strand.
GTTAGAAAAATACAGTTTGATAGAAAGAAAAAAAACAACAAATACACCCTCAGTGAGAAATAAAAAGTGGATGGCTCTGCACTATGGAGACACGCTCTTCCCAGGAACAGCAGCCCGAATTTCACACACAGAAATCTGTTGTGGCAAACAAAAAAAGAGCAATACTAATTATTATTTCTACTATAATTATTATCTATTAGTTTCTTTTATCATAATATTTGATCAGTTTGTTCGTTTATCATTTTGAGTTTGATTTTTATCGTGGGTCTAGTTCTCTCAAACGATGATGTCAATGAAGAATAAGACTTAAATCGTGATTTTATTCACCATCTTGACGACGTTTCTGTTAAAAAAAGATAAAATGATAAAATAAAATAATAATAAAAAGCTCCCCGGGAACATAAGGTTTGTATCACTAATTCTAGAATGCGATGTGCAGCTCTTCTGTTATCTCTCTAACCCACCCCCACCCCATCCCCACCCCACCTAACTCCACCCCCACCCCCACCCCCTGCCCATTCCGTGAGTCATAATAAATATCACAGACGAAACATTTCCGCAGCTAAGCAAGGCTGCGACCAGCATGTACAAGGCGTTTCCCTTCTGCTTTTGCTTCCTCCGCTTCGTCAGCTGTATAATTATAATAAGGAGACTGGTTGGTTGGTTAGTCGTGGTACAA
>NC_134909.1:2551167-2553667 GCF_041734735.1 Babylonia areolata
ATGTGTGATATCTTGGTGACCATTCCGCACATTATTAAAAAATTTTAAAAATAAATTAAAGCCCCCTCACCTCCCCCAACTTTCTCTACACCCCCACTCCCTCACCTCACACACAGACACACACACACACACACACACACACACACACACACACACACACAGATAAACACAGACACAGACACACACACACACACACACACACACACACACACACACACACACACGCACGCACGCACGCACGCACGCACACTGCCTTCCCATTTCGGAATGTACGTTAAGAGATTTTCGTCAACTAATTTCCATAATGACCATGTACGCACTATGTCAACATCCGTTTAGATTTAGAAAAGAAAAATACTGACGCGAAACGTGTGCCATACTTTCATGAATATACATATGGCTGCAGTGACAGGAATGAATACCCACTTCGAAGATTCAGGAAATAATGTACTCGGGTCTGCACCAAAAAGGAACAGTCAATATTCACAGTACACTGGGCCCCGATTTCCTGCGCCTAGCTCTGGACACAGTGGGTATGAATTCACTGCCTTCCTGTGCCTAGCCCTGGACACAGTGGGTATGAATTCACTGCCTTCCTGTGCCTAGCTCTGGACACAGTGGACATGAATTCACTGCCTTCCTGTGCCTAGCTCTGGACACAGTGGGTATGAATTCACTGCCTTCCTGTGCCTAGCTCTGGACACAGTGGGTATGAATTCACTGCCTTCCTATGCCTAGCCCTGGACACAGTGGGTATGAATTCACTGCCTTCCTATGCCCAGCCCTGGACACAGTGGGTATGAATTCACTGCCTTCCTATGCCCAGCCCTGGACACAGTGGGTATGAATTCACTGCCTTCCTATGCCAAGCCCTGGACACAGTGGGTATGAATTCACTGCCTTCCTGTGCCAAGCCCTGGACACAGTGGGTATGAATTCACTGCCTTCCTGTGCCCAGCCCTGGACACAGTGGGTATGAATTCACTGCCTTCCTGTGCTGAGCCCTGGACACAGTGGGTATGAATTCACTGCCTTCCTATGCCTAGCCCTGGACACAATGGGTATAAATTCACTGCCTTCCTGTGCTGAGCCCTGGACACTGGATATGAATTCAATGCCTTCCTGTGCCTAGCCCTGGACACAGTGGGTATGAATTCACTGCCTTCCTGTGCCGAGCCCTGGACACAGCTCTGGACACAGTGGGTATGAATTCACTGCCTTCCTGTGCCTAGCCCTGGACACAGTGGGTATGAATTCACTGCCTTCCTGTGCCTAGCCCTGGACACAGTGGGTATGAATTCACTGCCTTCCTGTGCCTAGCCCTGGACACAGTGGGTATGAATTCACTGCCTTCCTATGGCGAGCCCTAGACACAGTGGTTAACATCCATTGTTTGTCGCTTCTATGGAAATGGTAGCACGAAGATTGAGACATTCTTGCACGCACACACACACACACACACACACACACACACACACACACGCACACACACACACGCACGCACGCGCGCTCACACACACACACACACACACACACACACACACACTAAACGTTTCGCCCATCAAATAACAGCGACAACAACACCAACAACAAAAGTCTATCGTCAAACCACAGGGTTTACCATCCATACCCCCCAGTTCCTAAATCTCACCCGCAAACCGGCCACCCCTCCATGACGCTAGCGACACTCAAAGAACCCGCCGTTTTTATGGGCGATAACTGAGGCTTATCGTGTCGGCAGTAGATAGCATGCTGGCTTCGGCGATCGTAAAACTTAGTTCAGGGTGGGCGAAGACGGGTAGAAATCGACCCGGCAGTTGAAGACGAGAAAGAATGACAAATAGGCTGAAATGGTTTGGGAGAGGGGTGAGGAGGTGGAGGAGGAGGGGGGTGGGTTGTATGGCCGGAGGTAAGGGTTGTAGGTGTGTGTGTGTGTGTGTGTGTGTGTGTGTCTGTGTGTGTGCGAGTATGTGTGTTGATGTGTGTGTGTGTGTGTGTGTGTGTGCGCGAGTATGTGTGTGCTGATGTGTGTGTGTGTGTGTGTGTGTGTGCGCGAGTATGTGTGTGTGTGTGTGTGTGTGTGTGTGCGAGTATGTGTGTGTGTGTGTGTGTTGTGTGTGTGTGTGTGTGCGAGTATGTGTGTGCTGATGTGTGTGTGTGTGTGTGTGTGTGTGTGTGCGAGTATGTGTTAATGTGTGTTTTGATGTGTGTGTGTGTGTGTGTGTGTGCGAGTATGTGTGTGCTGATGTGTGTGTGTGTGTGTGTGTGTGTGCGAGTATGTGTTAATGTGTGTTTTGATGTGTGTGTGTGTGTGTGTGTGTGTGTGTGTGTGTGTGTGTGTGTGTTGATGTGTGTGTGTGTGTGTGTGTGTGTGTATGTGTGTGCGTGCGAGTATGTGTTAATGTGTGTTTTGATGTGTGTGTGTGTGTGTGTGTGTGTGTGTGTGTCTGTGTGTCTGTGTGTCTGTGTCTGTGTCTTTGTGTTGGTGTTGGTGTATTGT
>NC_134909.1:2558667-2568667 GCF_041734735.1 Babylonia areolata
AAGAGGAAGAGAGGCCGGCCTCGCAACAGCTGGAGGCGAGACACCGAGGCAGAGCTGAAGCAGCAAGGGACCAACTGGACTGGAATGGCCAGAACAGCCCAGAACAGAGTGCGATGGCGAGGGGTCGTCGATGGCCTATGCTCCACCAGGAGCGATGGGCAAAATGATGAATGATGAATCGTATGCAGAGACAAATCTAAGCGCTTTCACACCAGTCATGCACACGCTTGCATAACTCTAAAACTGAAGACAAGGAAGAGGCAGGGGAGGGAGGCTATCTTGTGAAGAGGTGGGTTTTAAGGCCAGACATAAGAGAAATACGCTTGCGAAACAGGGAAATTAAAATGAAATCGATAAATAAGACATATAAACGTGTCGTAATGCACTGTGACAACACTTTATCCCCGTGGAGAGCAATCCGAGAAATGTGTAGTGACAAAAACGTAATCCAATACAACGCGCAACACGCCAGTCACACACTGACAGCCTTCAGAATGAGACACAGGAATGAAGCAGAAGAAAAATCACTCTCCACACTGTTTCTGTCACTAATATGGACAGCGACACACACACTCATACATCATGCACGGACACACACACACACACACACACACACACACACACACACACACACACGGATGAAATCACTGGGAAGTGTTTCTTGCCTTAATTTGAACCAAAAGATGCTGGTTGTGTGTTTTTTTAGTTTTTGTGTCCATAATTACTTTCATGGGTTTTACGATAGTACATAGATCTCTTGATTCCTTGTCTCCATACATACACACTCACAAACCCACATGCACCCCACCCCCACCCCCCTCAACACACACACACACACACACACACACACACACACACACACACACACACACACACACCGCACGTGCACCAAACACGTTCACGACCCACACCATAAAACAGAACACAACTTCGATCCAAACAACAGAGCCAGCCGACCATGCTTCCTGTCTTTGACGGCAACGGGCTGCCATTGAAAGAGACCCGGTGTAGCAGCCTCAAACTACCCCCCCTGTGCTGTTTACCCCGGAGTCTTTTTGGGGTACCTTCCATTGACCCCTCCTTGTGGCTGGTCAGTATCAACTCCCCCCCCCCCCCCACCTCAATCAAGCAGTTGGAAATTACCCCTTTACTGTGGGTTTAACTCTCTCCATACGAACGGCGAAAGAGACGACGTTAACAGCGTTTCACCCCAATTACCATCATCAAAATATTGCAAGAGGAAGGCTCTTATACTGAAGAGGTGAATGTTGACAAAGAATACCACAATTCTTACGACGGAAGCTAAAGGTTGGGTCATTCAGACACCCACTGGACATCCGAGGGGTCTGTGTAGAGGAGGAGAGAGGACTGGCCGTACTGAGTGAGTTAATCAAGTTATAGAAAGAGGAAGGGGGGGGGGGATTCTGGGCTAGTCTTTACAGACCCTCCACCCCCGCCACCACCACCACACACTCTCTCATCATTGTGATTTAATGGAAGTAAATGTGGCGGAGTTTGACTTTCATAACCTGTGTTCATTTTGAATTGGTCACATTTGTATTTCTATTTGTATTTTCTTTTTATCACAACAGATTTCTCTGTGTGAAATTCGGGCTGCTCTCCCCAGGGAGAGCGCGTCGCTACACTATAGCGCCACCCTTTTTTTTCTCTTTTTTTTTTGTATTTTTTTCCTGTGTGTAGTTTTCTTTGTTTTTCCTATCGAAGTGGACTTTTCTACAGAATTTTGCCAGGAACAACCCTTTTGTGTGCCGTGGGTTCTTTTACGTGCGCTAAATGCATGCTAGCACACGGGACCTCGGTTTATCGTCTCATCCGTATGACTAGCGTCCATACCACCACTTAAGGTCTAGTGGAGGGGGAGAAAATATCGGCGGCTGAGCCGTGATTCGAACCAGCGCGCTCAGATTCTCTCGCTTCCTAGGCGGACGCGTTACCTCTAGGCCATCACTCCACTTAATAAGTTACCACTGGGGGTGATTTCAGGCTGACCCTGTGTCCATTATGCGGGAAGCGGAGGTGGGGATAAGATCCAGTTAGGATCAGGAGGCAGTTCTGACTAGCTAGTCTAGCCCTAGGTGTCATTTGAGGCTAGTCTATATACGCAGTAAGGTTAAGCTGGACTAGCTGGATTTGACCGTGGGGTAAAATCCAAAGGGGGAACGAGTAGTCCGCTGCACAGGGCATTGGGTGCAAGACTGTCGTGACCCCCCCAGTAGATTTCCAGATACTTTAATTTTGACCACAAAAGGCTGCCATACTTGGTACATGTGAATATGGAGGGGAAAACAGATTCGTCAATCTTTGATCTTTGTGGGTGAGAAACAATATAAAGAAGAAAGGAGAAGGTAAGGAAGAAGAACATGAAGGAGAAAGAATGAATGAATGATGGGGATGGACAGAAAATATAATCAAAAGAGGGGTGCAGAAGAAAACATGAGAGAGAAAGAGTGTATGACTGAATAAAAGAAAGGAAAGAAGGAGGAGGACAAGAAGAAGCAACAGATCAGACCGAAAGAAAGAATGAATGAATGAATGGAAGAACATTTATACAGAACACAAAGAAAGAAAGAAAGAAATGAAAAGAGAAGATGAAGGAGAACGACAACAAGAAGGAACAGAAGAAGAAAATGAAAGAAAGAAAAGAAGAATAAGAAAAAAGAAAGAAAGACGGATATAGGAAATAGGACAGAAAGAAAAAAGTAGCAGTAGTAGTAGAGAAAGGAGAAAGAAAGAAAGAAAGGAGAAAGAAAGAAAGCTCCACCCCTACCCCTTACACCCGTTTCCACAACAAACAAAACTTAGGACATTTTTTTGCGCAGGGACACACCAGTTGCGGAAGTGAGCAGTGCTGTCAGACTGGCGTATGAATACACGGCAGCGTGACGCAGTCCACTGCTCTAAACATAGATGAATAGCTCATTGGCCAGGAAAGATGAAGCCAACTGGACGCCATACTGACACTCGTATTCGGCTGTCAGTCTGTTGAGAAGTCGTCTGCTAACTGGTTGTAGTTTCTGAACTGTAACCGTGTATCTTAATTCTTATATGAAATCGTGTTATGCTTGCCCCCACGATATGCCAAATGTTGTGTCTTGATTGATATCTGCCAATGGTTTATTTACCAAAATTATTACAGGAAAACGGTGCAGTGACGCTTAGCGCAAACTTGCTGTGGAGGCACACACAGGAATGTCAGCTTAACTGACGCCGCGAGCAAGTGAAAGCTTGCCGTGAAGCTGTCATCGTAGCCAGCTGAGCGCTCGTACGTGTGTGTGTGTGTGTGTGTGTGTGTGTGTGTGTGTGTGTGTGTGTGTGTGTGTGTATAAATGAAGTTACTGCTTCACACTGTATGATACGAGTAGCAAAATGGCTGATTGAGCACTTCCGCTGGCTTCAGTTAGCAAAGTGGCTCAAAGAAGGCATGTGCTATCCACCTATTTCTAAATCACTGGACGCAGGCTGGCACCTTGTTGTCAGGGTGGATGAAGAAGAAAATCCAGTGACCAGTAGCAAGGCGTCAGAGTAGTTTGGGCTTGGTGGCACAACAATGGTGCAGGGAACATTTCTGCTCGGGTGGAGGGGGAGGGGGGGAATGAGGGGAAGGGGTAGGTTGTTTTGGTGGTGATGTGTATGTGTGTGTGCCTCTGTGTGTGTGTGTGGGGGGGGGGGGGGGGGTTACCTGTGTGTGTGTGGATGTGTGTGTCTCTATATTTTGTTGTGTGAGGCAAGCAAGCCTGTGTGCATTGCCTACATCTTTGTGTCAGAGACTGCCATCCTCTTCTCGTCTACATCTAGGGTCTGCACAGCAGCCACACCACAATTTGACAGACTGCTATCCTCTTCTCGCCTACATCTGGGGTCCTGACAGAAGCCACACCCACATTGTGACAGTCAAAGACTGCTATCATTTTCTCACCTACATTTAGGGTACCCACAGCAGTGACATCCACGGATTGCAGTCAGAGACTGCTATCTTCTTCTCGTCTACATCTTGGGTCCCCACAGCAACCATACCCACATGGTGACAGTCACTCACAGACTGCTATCCTCTTCTCGCCTACATCTAGGGTCTCCACAACAGCCACACCCCACAGGATGACACAGGCAGAGACTGCTATCCTCTTCTCGCCTATATCTAAGGTCCCCACAGCAGCCACGCCACACGGTGACAAAGTGAGGGACTGCTGTCCTCTTCTCACCTACATCTAGCGTCCCGGTAGCAGCCAAACCCACGGGGTGACATAGAGACTGCTATCCTCTTCTCACCTACATCTAGCGTCCCGGTAGCAGCCAAACCCACGGGGTGACATAGAGAATGCGATCCTCTTCTCGCCTACATCTAGGGTCCCGGTAGCAGCCACACCACATGGTAATAGAGTGAGAGAATGCTATCCTCTTCTCACCTACATCTAGGGCCCCGGTAGCAGCCACACCCACGGGGTGACAGAGTTTAGGGCTGTTCACACCCAGCCGTCACCCCTTCACACCTCTCGCCTCATCACCGCCCGTCGTCACGGTGCACTGACGAAGCGCTGTCACGCACACCTAGGCTGTCTACACTACGCACGCGAGAGGTGTGACGTCTACATCCCTTGTCGTCACAATGAATGACGTGAAGGCTTCGGGGCACGGGAGGTAGGGAAGGTGTGGGTGGGTGGGGGGGTGAGGGGTGGAGTGTGAAGGGACGGAGCTGGGAGAGGGGGGGGGGGGCGTGAAGTGGGGAGGGAGAAGAGTGAGGAACGAAATGGAATGTTATATTAAGACGGCGAAGAAGTAAAGACATTAAGCCTTTTTTTAAATTCAAACAACACACACACACACACACACACACACACACACACACACACCACACACACACACACACACACACACACACACACACACACACACACACACACACACACACACCACACACACACACACACACACCACACACACACACACACCACACACACACACACACACACACACACACACACACCACACACACACACACACACACACACACACACACCAAATGAAGACAAAAGATGGAAGTTTCAGGAAGGGGACAGTGGGGAAAAAGTGGAGAGGAGAGGAGACAGAGGAACAAAGAATGATAGAAACAGACAGAAGAAGAAGAGACACAGAGAGAGCAGAGAGACAGAAACCGAGACAAGACAAAGACAGGCAAACAGACAAAGGAGAGAGAGAATGGGAGTGAGAATGATTGACAGAAGGGTGGACTATTTAAAAAGAAAGAAAAAAAAGGAATGAAGAAAGAAACAAACAAATAAAACAAGCGAATTAACTCTCTCCATACGAACGGCGAAAGAGAAGACGTGAACAGCGTTCCACCCCAATTACCACCATCAAAATATTGCTGAAGAGGTGAATGTTGACAAAGAATACCACAATTCTGACGACGGAAGCTAAAGGTTGGGTCATTCAGACACCCTCTGGACATCCGAGGGGTCTGTGTAGAGGAGAAGAGAGGACTGGCCGTACTGAGAGAGTTAAACAACAAACGTAGAGAGAAAAACAATGAGACGACGGAGAAGTGATAAAGAAAGACAGACAGAACGAATACAAACCATACAAACCACGTCATCCAAATGAAGAGAAGAGGGACAAACACATTCCAACGAAGAGGAACGAAAGAAAAGAATGAAAGAAAACAGAAGGATAAACAAACAAAACAAAGAAAGAAGAAACTGGTAAGAAACGAAAGGATTAGGAAAAAAACAAAAAACGATGGGGGTGGCAGGACGAATATAAATGAGGAAACAAAGAACGGAACAGAAAGAAAGAAGGAAACAAAGAGAGAAGGAAAGAGAGAAAGACAGAAAGAAGGATAGAGAGTACAAAAGAAAAAAGATAAACAGACAGACAGAAAGAAAGGAAGAAGGAACTCGTCTCTGTTTCAATCGACTTTCAAGAATATATATATATATATATATATATATATATATATATATTTAAAGTTGAAAAAATCCATTTGCACGTGAACGGTTTTCACCACCGCAGTAAAACGTCCAGTCGAACGCAGCGTCAACAATGGGTTTTATGACAGCGAGCTATGGTCACGGAGGGTGTCAAAAGTGAGACTAAAAACACCCCCTTCCATTGGACGATTGTTCTGCTGTGACGGAAATCAAGTGCAGAAACATCAACACACGATGGGGAGGGAAGGGTGGTGGTGGTGTTTGGAGAGGGCGGGGGGAGGATGGGGGGTTAAAGTGATATGACATAGAGAGGGGGGGGGGAGAGTGGGGATTAAAGTGATATGACATAGAGGATAATGGGGGGTGGGGGAGAATGAATATATATATATATATATATATATATATATATATATATATATATATATATAATTTACTCAACCAGATATAGGCACACGGGCGCACGTACATACATCCTTTAACATACGGACACACTCACACATCTATTCTCTCTCTCTCTCTCTCTCTCTCTCTCTCTCTCTCTCTCTTCATTTATTCATTAAGCTTTTTGACTGCCAATATAACCAATAGTGCAATATGGATCTGAGTTATGGGGCCTTGATAATTCTGTTTTTCATTGTGAATCAGTTCATTTAATGGCTTTAAAGAAATTTTTAGGAGTCGATATGCGAACGCCAAACGACCTTGTTTATGGTGAAACAAATTGTTATCCAATATATATATAAACTCTATTGTGAACTGTATTCGCTACTGGCTTAAAATTCTACGAATGGAAGATAACAGAATACCGTTTAAGGTTTATAAAATGTTGTATGATTTAGATAATAAGGGAAAGAAAAACTGGGTAACTAAGGTTCGTCTTTGTTTGAATATGGATTTGGCTTTGTGTGGATGGAACAGGGCGTTGGTTGTGTTAATGGTTTTGTATCTGTTTTCCGCCAAAGGCTGATCGATTGTAGATGGCAAACGTGGTATAATCACATTCACACTAGCGATAGATTTGATATGTATAGAACTTTCTGCAGTGTACATGATTTAAAACATTATCTGCTGCTAGATATAGATAGACACTTGAAATTTATTACAACGAAGTTTAGATTAGGAATAATAATAATAATAATGGATACTTATATAGCACACTATCCAGAAATCTGCTCTAGGTGCTTTACAAAAACGCTTTTGATAACATAAAACATTATATCTATGTTACATACACACACCAAAATGTGACCACACACACACACACACACGCACGCACGCACGTACGCGCACACACACACGCACGCACGCACACACACACACACACTGCATACATACATTTTAACATACATGTGTATCTAACAGCTACCCTAACAAATACGCACACATAGGCAGGCACAAACTTACATAAACACACGCACACACAATACACATTCATATACATGCATGTAGTTGTGGACCTGCCACAATTGAACTTATTGCTGAGGGAAAAGGTGAGTTTTGAGACGAGATTTAAAAGATGCGAGGGAATCAGAGTGACGGAGGTTATCAGGGAGCTTGTTCCACGTCTTTGGCGATTGAAAAGAAAACGATCTGTGTCCATAGGTCTTACTTCTGACGTGAGGTATCCTGAGAAGTCGAGTATCAGAGGAAGAACGGAGCTGGCGAGACGGGGTATAGATATGGATGAGTTCAGAAAGATACTTGGGGCCAGATCCGTTGACTGCAGAAAAGGTCAGAGTGGATAGCTTATAGTCTATTCGATCAGAAACAGGCAACCAGTGGAGAGACTGAATATCTGAATTGACAACACATATCTCAAGGTACAAAACATTTAGTGAAAATGAGTTAGTCTCTCCATTGTGTAATGAATCCCAAGAAAATGACGTACATTTTGTCCTTTGTTGCCCGACACTAACAAATATTCGTGAAATGTTTATAAAACCAAAATATTACAAACACCCCTCCCTGTTTTGATTAAGTCTACTTATGTCGTCAAGCAATAGTAAGGAAGTTCGTGATTTTTCTTTGTTTTTGTATAAGGCTTTCAAACATAGAGAAATTGCTGTTTCGTGAAATGAATATGATTATATGTTTTGTTATCCGTATTTATACTTGTTTGCACAATGTTCATGTGAACCCCTTCACGTGGGGCTGAGGCCTATATGTGAATAAACCATTCCGTTCCGTTCTCTCTCTCTCTCTCTCACGAACACACAATCACACGCCACACACACTCACTTCCCCCCACCCTCTCTCTCTCTTCTCTCTCCTCTGCTATCCTTCCCTCTCTTTCGCACGCACACAGACACAGACACACATAGATACACACAGTCCCAGGTGATTGATGAGTGAAGCAGACCATGTCCAAGTCATACCTGTGACACCTGAAGACCAACACCACTTCTTTTGTCCTCCGCACCCTCCCTCCCCCACCTCCTCTCCAAACCCCTCCTCTCAACATCCTTCTTCCTCCTCTGTGTGTGTATGTGTGTGTGCGTGCGTGTGTGTGTGTGTGTGTGTGTGTGTGTGTGTGTGTGTGTGTGTGTGTGTGTACAGACCCGACATTGTATGACACCTCTCGTTTTGCCACTTCTTGAAATTGGAATGCCGTTTGGATTTTTTGTTGTAGCAACAACAACATCAGCAGCAGCAACAGTAGTTGTAGTAGCAGGAGTAGTATTAGAAAAATTGCTGCAGCACAAGCAGTAACAGTAGTACAATTGTTGCAACAATAGCAGTAGCAGCAGCAGTGGCAGAATTGTAGCAGCAGTTGTTGCAGTAGTAGGGGAAGAAGAAGGAGATTGACAACAAGAACAACAAAAACAGCAATACTAAAAACAACAATGACGACAACAACAAACACCAACCACAATGACAACAATAAGAGGAAGAGCAATGATAATAATACGAAAATCAGCAGTGAGAGAAGCACATCGTATCGTATCATACCGTATCGTATCGTGTCGTATCGTATCGTCTCGCATTGTGTATTGTCTCGTATGGTCTTGTCTTTTCTTGCCTTGTTGATTTTTCTATCACAACAGATTTCTTAGTATGAAATTAGGGCTACTCTCCCCAAGGAGAGCGTGTCGCCACAGTACAGCGCCACCCTTTTTTTTTCTTTCTTTCTTTCTCCGATCTGCATACTGTATATGTTTTACTATCAAAGCAGATTTTTCCACAGAAGGAACAACCCTTTCGTTGCCGTGGGTTCTTTTACGTGCATGCTAGACACGGGAGCTCGGTTTATCGTCTCATCCGAATGACTAGCATCCAGACCACCACTGAAGGTCTAGTGGAGAGGGAGAAAATTCTGGCCAGTGCGGGATTCGATCCCGTGGTCTCAGATTCTCCCGCTTCCTGGGCGGACGGGTGACCACCAGGCCATGACTGTACTTATACGGCAGTGATTGTTCTGGGGTGTTCAAACCGCTCTCTGTTAGTCCAACCTACCACCCCGCCCTGTCTTGATTAATTAACAAGTTCATCAAGGTGGAATGAAACCAGAACGCAGAGCCACACCGTGTCGGCGTCCTCACTTAAGCATTTCCGGTGCTTGCGCGCATGACGAAAACGGAAGCTGTCTTCCGGTTCCGCCCCGCCTCGCCCCGTCCCCACTCCCCCACCCACCCCACCCTTCAGCGCATCCCTGAATCTGTTTCATTTAATTTCTGATCTCTGCCCCACCCCCCCACCCCCCGTCCCCCCGTCCACCTCCTCCCCCCCCCGCCCCCCCCCACACACACACCCACACCCCGACCCCCCTCCCCATTCCCCCACGTCTTTTCCATACATCACATGACAGAGACCAGCGAGGATGGGGAAAGGTTCGAGGGAAACTTTGCAGGTGTAGAATAGCGGAAATACCCCCACCCCCCTTGTAAAACTGTCCACGTGGAAGATGAATATAAATGAGTGTGTGCGGGGGGAGGGGGGGGGGGGTTCACTTTTTGACATTGTTGTTCATAGTCCAGCCGACTGCTGAGGAGAGAATGGTCTGGATATATACCACTTTAGACAAACTGGGTGATTTTTCAGCCTTCCAGAGCTATTTC
>NC_134909.1:2578667-2588667 GCF_041734735.1 Babylonia areolata
AGCGCCACTCATTTTTTTGTATTTTTTCCTGCGTGCAGTTTTATTTGTTTTTCCTATTGACGTGGATTTTTCTACAGAATTTTGCCAGGAACAAAACTTTTGTTGCCGTGGGTTCTTTTACGTGTGCTAAGTGCATGCTGCACACGGGATCTCGGTTTATCGTCTCATCCGAATGATTAGCGTCTAGACCACCACTCAAGTTCTAGTGGAGGGGGAGAAAATATCGGCGGCTGAGCCGTGATTGGAACCAGCGCGCTCAGATTCTCTCGCTTCCTAGGCGGACGCGTTACCTCTAGGCCATCACTCCACTATATATATATATAAATATATATAAATATATATATAATTATGACGTGAATTTTCCAAAGTGTTCTTTCACAACTAAAAGTTCAACGCCATGGTTTGTTTGTTTTTTTCAGCATCATAAAATTGAACGTCATAATCAATCGAGCAATTATTATAATTCTGCTTTCAGAAACTCATTCTTTTCACACAGTGGCGATACATACCTGAACTGAGAGCTCAACTTCGAGACATTACCATATCGAGAAAAGGGGGTTGGGGGGGGGGGGGATAAGGAGAGGAGGGGGTGTGGGAGGGTGGGGTTGAGGGGTGGACTTGATGAGGCCGCTGTCGTTATCGTCATAACTGGGGACGTTCCTTTCCAAGATTTATCCATTCGTTCTAGCGGGGGATATGTACTTCGTCTCCGTATCACTACACCTGTCCCCGTGTCTTTGAGGCCTACAAGATTTATTTGTTGACATGTGGGAACTGGTGAATGAGAGAGACGGGGAGACAGACAAAGGAAACGATGGACTGACAACATGGCACACCGGACGGGTTCTCGCCCCAGTGTCCTGAGTTCGATCCTGGAGACGGCGCACCTGCTGCGGAAAGGGTGGAGATTTTTATTCAATCCTACAGTCTACACATGTGCAGACCTGCTAGTGCCTGAAACCCCCTTCGCGTGTATACACAAGCAGAAGATCAAATACGGACGTTAAAGATCGTGCAAACGATCTCAGAGTTCGGTGGGTTATGGAAACAAACAACATGCCGAGCATGCACATCCCGAAAACGGAGTATGGCTGTCTACGTGGCGGGTGTAAAAACGGTCATACAGGTAAACGCCCATTCGTGCAGAATTTCAAAGTGAACGAGGGAGTTGCCGCCCATGAACGCATGGGGGCTGAAGAAGAAGACAAAGACGAGGAAAAAGAGAGAGAGAAAAAAAAAGAGGAAGAGAAGAAGAAGATGATGATGACGATGATGATGATGACACAACAGACAGACCTAGAGGAATCTGGAGAGCAGTTTGCCTTTGTGCTCTCTAATGACTATACGGATTTAGGTAGCAACAGTAGTAGTAGTAGTAGCAGCAGAAACAGCAGTAGTAGCAGTAGTAGCTGCAGCAGCAGCAGTAGCAACATCAGTAGTAGTAGCAGCAGCAGTAATAGTAATAGCTGCAGCAGTAGCAGAATCAGTAGTAGTAGTAGCAGCAGTTAGTAGCAACAGTAGTAGCAGCAGCAGTAGTAGTAGCAGCAGTAACAGTAGTAGCAACAGTAGTAGCAGTAGCAGCAGCAGTAGTAGTAGCAGCAGTAACAGTAGTAGCAACAGTAGTAGCAGCAGCAGTGGCAGAAGTAGCAACAGCAACAATAGCAGCAGCAGCAGCAGTGGTAGTAGTAGCAGCAGCAGTAGTAGTCGTAGTTAAAGTAGAACACTGATTTATTGAATCTTTAATGGCTAAAGAATTAGGCGCAGTAAAGGCCTTTATACAATTCTGCCCATTTAACGACACAAAACAAAAATAAAGAACGACACAAAACATAGAAATAAAGAAATAAATTGAAATAGAATAAAATAACAAGAACGACAAATAAGAATTGTAACTGGAATAGTCTATTAAAAGTAACAAAGCGATGAAAAGAACAGTTGGTACATTATCATGTGTGTACGTACTTACACACACACACACACACACACACACACACACACACACACACACACACACACACACACACACACACACACACACACTGATATGGTTTGCACGATCTTTCAGAAATTTTAAACTCCAGTCCAGTTGGTATCCTCCTTTGATGTATTATATTTAATACTGTTATTTATATTTACATTGTTGTAGGTTAATACTTGTTGATATGCATATACATATTCTCCTTCCCATGACAACTCATTCAATACACACCACAACCTCTTTAGACTTTTTCTTATAATAAACTTTTCCTCTGATACATAACATGAACTTTTTTCTTTTTTTTTACACTAATATTCACATGCATTCCCTTTCTTTTATACACTACTTTACTCCCTTCCGTCTAAAAACACTTATAGTGAATAGACGTTAAACTGAAGAAAACTGAAGAAAACACACACACACACACACACACACACACACACACACACACACACACACAAAAGAACAACAACAACAACAACAAGCGTGTCAACTGAAAGGATCATCACGGGCGCAACAGCCGAGTGGTTAAAGCGTTGAACTTTCAATCTGAGGGTCCCGGATTCGAATCTCAGTAACGGCGCCTGGTGGGTAAAGGGTGGAGATTTTTCCGATCTCCCAGGTCAACATATGTGCAGACCTGCTAGTGCCTGAACCCCCTTCGTGTGTATATGCACGCAGAAGATCAAATACGCACGTCAAAGATCCTGTAATCCATGTCAGTGTTCGGTGGGTTATGGATTCACGAAAATACCCAGCATGCATGAACCACGACAGAGTCATCGGTAAGTCGATGTTGGTCGTGTAACGGAAAGAAGAAGAAGAGAAATGCCCGGGAAGGTGTGTCTGTGTCCATGTGGAGACCCTAAACACAGGGGTCTTGTTCTGCTTAGTCTGCTCTGATGAGGGTCCGTGCGTCTGCCTCCGTCTTCTGAGATTTTGAGAGACTGATGCCACTTTTCCCTCTCTGTCACTGTCTGTCTCTGTCTCTCTGTGTGTCCCTCTGTGTCTTTCTAAAACAATCACCATCTGCCTCTGTCTTTATCGATGTCTATGTGTCTGTCTGTCAGTCTCTCTCTGTTTCCTCTCTGTCTGTCCGTCTGCCTGTCTTTCTCTCTCTCTCTCTCTCTCTCTCTCTCACTCTCACTCTGTCTCTGTCTGTCTGTCTCTCTCTGTCTGTCTGTCTCTATTTCTCTGTATCACCCTCCCCTCTCTCCGTCCCCCTCTCTCCTCCCCGCCCACCCCCCCCCAACCCCCCCCCCCCAACCCCCACCCCCACCCCGCCCCCTCTCTCTCTCTGGCCTTCTTTCACCTTCTTTTCTGTCAGTTAAGCCGAGGGATTACCGCCCAGATCTTATAATGTGACCCTCCCCCTCCCCTCCCTACCCTCTCTCCCATCCCTACCCCCCCTCCCCCCAATCCCTACCCCCCCCCCACCACCACCACCACCACCATCCTACCCCCCATCCCAAACCCTACACCTGCTTCTGTCCCTGTCTGCCTGACTCACGATTTGAGATCTTGGGGACTGCGCCGTGAGAAATATAGCTTTGAAAATAAGAGGAGGAAAAGGAGGAGGAGGCAGAGGATGACGAGGAGGAGGAAGAAGAGGAAGAAGATTAAGAGGAAGAAGAGGAGGAAGAGGAGGAAGCGGGGGAGGAGGAGGAGGAAGAAGAGGAAGAGGAGGAGGAGACAGAGGGGGAAAAGGAAGAAGAGAAAGAGAAGGAGGAGGAGAAGGAAGAGGAGGAGGAGAAGAAAGGAGAGGAGGAGAAAGAAGATGATGAGGGAGAGGAGGAGAAGGAAGAAGAGGACGAGGAGGAGGACGAGGAGGAGGGGGAAGAGACAGTAACAACACTGTACCTTTTGAACACCCGGATGTTTCTGCAACTTGTATATTGATGACATCTCTCTCTCTCTCTCTCTCTCTCTCTCTCTCTCTCTCTCTCTCTCTCTCTCTCTGACTCACTGTCCTATCCATCTGTCAATCTTAGTGTGTGGGGGGAGGGAGGGGGTGCTGTCAATGTGTGTGCGCGCGTGTGTGTGTATGTATGTGTGTGCGCTCGCGCGCGAGCGTCGGTGTGTGTATGCATGTGTGTGCACGGATGTGGGTGTGTGTGTGTGTGGGGGGGGGGGGGGGGGGGGGGCGGGGGGGGTGTTTTCTTCATTATGTATACCCTTCTGCATGAAAACCTTTTCCTTTCATTTATGTACGTGCTATTTGTAATAGATGTAGATTACCGAGGACAGATTGGAAGAATAGGCAATACCTAAAATCTTAATCCTTGAATAAAAACGTTTTGAGTTCTGAGTTCCCTTCACCCCCACCCCCTGCCCCCCTGTCTTCCACGCTCTCCCCTCTCACCCTCTCCCTCTTTCTCCCGCTCCCTCCTCCCTCTCTCCCCCCTCTCCCTCTCTCCCCTCTCCCTCTCCGTCCCACTCCACCCTCCGACCCCCTGTTGATATCCACCAGGATGGCAGGTCCCGGCGCGGGGAGAAGGATTAACTCCCTGATCCCTGACTAAGACAGGGGACTGCAGGGAAACGGCTGGACTCCCCCCGCTGGTAGGGATGGGGGGAGGTGGAGGGGGAGGGGTGTGGGAGGAGACAGGGACCGTAACGTTATCGTCTGCTCACTGTCTGTCTCCCGTGTGAGGGAGAGGAAGAGGGGGGTGGTGGTGGAATGAGGGTGGAGCAGGTGAGATAGAGAGAGGGGGGGGAGAGAGCGACAGAGAGAAAGAGTTACGGAGACAGGAGTGGGAGAGAAAGAGAGAGGGGGAGAAGAAGAAGAAGGAAAAGGAGAAGAAGAATGAGGATGAGGAGAAGGAAGAGGAGAAGAAGAAGAAGGAGAAGCAGGAGGGGGAGGAGGAGGAGAGAAGAAGAAGAAGGAGGAGAAGAAGAAGAAGAAGAAGGAGGAGGAGGAGAAGAAGAAAATACCCAAACGCACGCTCCAAACGTTTCTAAACTGGTTAGTGACCGTAACCGGATTAAAGCGACTAATGTGCCAAACTGCCTCCCATCCCATGCAGGGCCCCATTACATCCCGGGAAGCGCCATAAATCGCCGTGTGCACTTCTGGGCCCCCCTGCAGGGCCCCCGACATGGAGTTATGTGTTTGGTGAATATGTTGGCCGCGTCATCAGAAGCACATGGCGCTCTCCCCGCGGACAGACGGGAGATAGGGTAAACTGATCCCAGACATCTAATGGCTGCTGAAGTGGGGGCTAAGTGGTAACACGTCCGCCTTGGAAAGCAAGAGAATCTGAACGCATGGGTTCAAATCCTAAACTTGCAAGAATCCGCCCCCCTCCCTCCACAAGACCTTGAGTGCTGACTGTGTAGTATGAGCTTAGTGCACGTAAAAGAATCCGTGGCAACAAGTGTTCTTCCTAGGAAAAATCAGTTGAAAAATCTATTTTGAGTGTGTGTGTGTGTGTGTGTGTGTGTGTGTGTGTGTGTGTGTGTGTGTGTGTGTGTGTGTGTGTGCCCATGTCCGTATGTCATTGTTTCTGCATTTTGTATTTAAAGTGATAGGAGTTGACCAGCAAGGACAAAAAGACAATGACATGAAATTACACTGACAGATTTAAAAATCAAAATCCGCAACAACAACAAAAAAAAAGAAACACATCTAAATCTGCATCCCAGTGTAATTACATTTTTACTCCCTCCCCCCCACCCGCCACCCTCTCTCTCTCCCTCTCTCTCTCTCTCTCTCTCTCTCTCTCTCTCTCTCAGCAGTATAAATAATTATCGACATGCGTTGAAATATTCGTACATACGCGGTTTTTGGTGTGTTTTTTTGTTGTTGTTGTTGTTTTTTTTTGGGGGGGACCGGGGGGGGGGGGGGGGGGTTGGGGCGAGGGAGGAGGAGGTCGGGAGGTGGGGGGGGGGGGTGACGAGGGGGTGGGGGGTGATAGGGAAAGGGTCCCAGTGACATTAAACTACTACTCAAGTGTAACAAACACACAAAAATAGTAATTTTCACCTATACGACACGAACACACTTCAGTTTGTGTACGTGTTGTAGGGTACATTTACGTCTGATCAAAATTCCCTCAGTGTGTGAAGAAGAAGAAGAATAGGAAGAGGAAGAGGAGGAGGACGTCCACAGCGACCAAACAACCAACCAAACGAAAAAAATCAAACCCGTGTTCCTGGCATTACATCTCCCACCCTGTCGTCAGAGGCAGCAAATCGGATTAAAGGGGACTGACGTGCCAAAAATCGGATTAAAGGGGACTGGCGTGCCAAAAATCGGATTAAAGGGGACTGACGCGCCAATAATCGGATTAAAGGGGACTGACGCGCCAAAAATCGGATTAACTCTCTCCATACGAGCGGCGAAAGAGACGACGTTAACAGCGTTTCATCCCAATTACCATCATCAAAATATTGCAAGCGGAAGGCTCTTATACTGAAGAGGTGAATGTTGACAAAGAATACCACAGTTCTGACAACGGAAGCTAAAGGTTTGGTCATTCAGACACCCTCTGGACATCCGAGGGGTCTGTGTAGAGGAGAAGAGAGGACTGGCCGTACTGAGTGAGTTAAAGGGGACTGGCGTGCCAAACGAGCCTTCAAAGACGACAGACACCATAACCCTCCTGGGGGCGCCTTCACCATCCAGCCCCCCTTCCCCCCTTACCTCCCCCCCCCATCCCCCAGTCCTCCGTCCTGTCTGCATACTGGGTGTCTTGTGTGGCTGTATTGTTGTTGTTGTTCTTCTTCTTCTTGTTCTTCTGTATTTGTACTTCTTCTTCCTTCTTCCTTCTTTCTTCTTCTTTTTCTTCTTCTTATTGTTCTCCCCTTCCTCATCTCTGTGTTTGTTTCTGTGTCTCTCCACCTTTCATTCATTTATTATTATTCTTCCTCTTCTTTTTCTTCGTCGTCGCGATCGTCGTCTTTGCTTTTGTTCTTGTCACTCTTGCTCGTCTTTCACCTGTTGGTTCTCAGTTCTGTCAGTGGGCGTTTACCTGTATGTGCTATTTTTAACCCAGAGGAAGAGAGAATAGGAAGGGAGAGAGAGAGAGAGAGAGAGAGAGAGAGAGACAGAGACACACTGAAAAAAAAGAGAGGGGGGGGGCAGACACAGAAAGAGAGAGAGTGTGTGTGTGAGAGAGAGAGAGAGAGAGAGTGTGTGTGTGTGAGAGAGAGAGAGAGTGTGTGTGTGTGAGAGAGAGAGAGAGTGTGTGTGTGTGAGAGAGAGAGAGAGAGAGAGAGAGTGTGTGTGTGTGTGTGTGTGTGTGTGAGAGAGAGAGACAGAGAGAGTGGGAGAGGGGAAGGGGTAGAGAAGAAGGAGAAGAAGAAGGTGATCCTATCTCACAAATATTCAAAACTCCTTTGGCAGTTTTCCTCCTCAAATTTAAAATAAATCAGCTGACCTCCGCACCTATCTCTCCCTGGGGAGAATGCCATGTGCTTTTGATGACGTGGCCAACATATTCACCAAACACATAACTCCATGTCGGAGGCCCTGCAGGGGGGCCAGAAGTGCACACAGCGATTTATGGCGCTTCCCGGGATGTAATGGGGCCCTGCATGGGATGGGTGGCAGTTTGGCACATTAGTCGCTTTAATCCAGTTACGGTCACTAACTGGCTTGGAGATGTCAGGGATGTGTGTTTCAGAGTCTGGAACTTTGGAGGGGGTTGGGGGGCTGGGGAGGGAGGGGGAGGGGGGAGGTGTTGAGGGGGGTGGATAGCGTGAAGGGTGGGAAAGGAGGAGGGCGGGAGTAAGACTTTCTTTTTTTATGCTGTATGGTTTGGAAAGGGGTAGGGGGAGTGAGGCTGTGTTATGTGTGAGACCATACTGCAGAGTGTTATGAGACCATACTGTGGAGTGTTATGTGTGAGACCATACTGCAGAGTGTTATGAGACCATACTGTGGAGTGTTATGTGTGAGACCATACCATGGAGTGTTATTCAGACCATACTGTGGAGTGTCATGTGTGAGACCATATTGCAGAGTGTTATGAGACCATACTGTGGAGTGTTATGTGTGAGACCATACTGCAGAGTGTTATGTGAGACTATACTGCAGAGTGTTATGTGAGACTATACTGCAGAGTGTTATCTGAGACCATACTGTGGAGTGTTATGTGTGACGTGATGTGCCCAGCAACGTTTACACGTACAGAAGGACGAAGTAACAGGAAAACCAGAAATACTGAGAAAGACAACAACAACAACAGCAACCAAAACAAAAAGAGGACAGAAAAACCATCGCAATAGCCGAGTGGTTAAAGCACTGGACTTTCAATTAGAGGGTCGTGGGTTCAAATCTCGGTAACGACATCTGGTAGGTAAAGGGTGGACATTTTTCCAATCTCCCAGGTCAACATATGAGCAGACCTGCTAGTGCCTGAACCCCCTTCGTGTGTATACGCATGCTGAAGATCCTGTAATCCATGTCAGCGTTTGGTGGATCATGGGAACAAGAACATACCCAGCACGCACATCCTCGAAAACAGAGCATGGCTGCCTATATGGCGAGGTAAATAAATAAAAATGGCCATACACGTAAAAGGTTACATGTCTGTCTGTGTGTATGTGTGCGTGCCTGAAATCTGACTGAATGATGCAGGAAACGAATAATGAGCGCCCAGTGGCATCCATCAGTCGGCTCTACCCAGGTAGGCAGTCTGTTGTGCAAATGACTCCGAGTTTAGAGCTTGGTCTGCAACTGAGGATAGGCGCTATATAAGTATCCATGTCAAAACAAATTAAAAATCAAAACTAGAAATACAGAGGAAAGAAAAAGCAAAACTACAGAGTGGTCTCTGACGTTTTGAACTCATCGACTGAAACTTCCTTGGCATTCTTTCATCCACGATGAACAAAAATGGACCAGTTTACCCTATCTCCCGTCTGTCACGGTCCCCGGGGAGAGCGCCATGTGCTTTTGATGACGTGGCCAACATATTCACCAAACACATAACTCCATGTCGGGGGCCCTGCAGGGGGGCCAGAAGTGCACACAGCGATTTATGGCGCTTCCCGGGATGTAATGGGGCCCTGCATGGGATGGGAGGCAGTTTGGCACATTAGTCGCTTTAATCCAGTTACACTTGCTAACCAGTTTGGAAAAGTCAGGAATCTGTGTTTGGGGGTTTCCTCCTCCGCTTCCTCTTCCTCCTCTTATTCATCTACTTTGAAGAAAAGGAGGAGAAGGAGGAGAAGGAGGAGGAGGAGGTGGGGGATAAGACAGAGCAGGAGGAGTTGAAGAAGAAGAAAAAAAATGGAGAGGAAGCAGAAGGAGGAGGAGAAAAAAGAGGAGAAGGAAGAGAAGAAGGAGGAAGAAGAGGAGGAGAAGAGGGAGAAGGATGATGAGGGTAAGAATGAGGAGAAGACAGAAGAGGAGGAGGAGGAGGAGAAGAGGAAAAAGGATGACAAGGAGAAGAATGAGTAGAAGAAGAAGGAAGAGGAGGAGGTGGAGAAGAAGAAGAACAAGAAGAACAAGAGCAAGGAGAAGGAGGAGGAGGAGAAGAAGATGAAGAAGAAGGAAGGGGAGGAGGAGGAGGAGAAGAAGAAGAAGAAGAAGAAGAAGAAGAAGAAGAAGAAGAAGAAGAAACAACGTCCACAACGAAGACTGAAAAAAGAAAAGAAAACAAACAAACAAACAAAACAACCTCCTAACGCGCGTTCCCGACATCTCAGAAGCTGACAAGAGGCAGAAATTGGATGAAAGCGACTAACGTGCCAAACGGCTTCCATGGGCAGCACGGACCCATAACGCCCCTGGAGGCACCATAACTCCCCCACCCCCCACCCCCACACCCCCGCCCCCTTCCCCAGCTACCCCTCACCAGCCCCCCACCACCCCTCTCCCTGCATGCTGGGTCTGTCTCCATTCCTGTTTGGCCTTCCCTCGGAGCATGTCGTTACCTGCAATGGGCTCTTGAGAGATTCACTTTGTCCTGTTTCACCCACACCGCCCTTCCCGTTTTGCCTAGTCGGCCTCTCTATCTCTGTCTCTCTCTGTCTCTCTGTCTCTGTCTCTCTCTGTCTCTCTCTCCCCCTCTC
>NC_134909.1:2596167-2611162 GCF_041734735.1 Babylonia areolata
TATATACATGAGTAAGTCCACCGTTTGCGCGAACTCTTGCCTTAACAATAGTGTACATACTTTGAATTGCTTTGTACATTTTACTATTGATACCATTTTTTCTGAGAATTGACCATAAATGGCACCTATCAACTAAATCGAACGCTTTTTTAAAATCTATAAAAGCGCAGTACAGCTTTCCCTTACTAACAAACTGTTTCTGAATTAATGACACAAGAGTGAAAATATGATCTGTTGTGCGATAGTTGTGTCCAAATCCAGCTTGGTTTTCATTTAACAAATTGTTTTCTTCTATCCAAATTGTTAAACGTTTATTTAGAATGTAACTGTTTTCCACAGACATTCAGCAAGGATATACCTCTGTGGTTATCCGGTAAGTTGGGGTCACCTTTTTATGTATTGGGTGGGTAACAGCTTCTGACCATGCATAAGGAGATGTACCTGAATCGAAAGGAGAGAGAGAGAGGGAGAGATGAGAGATGATTGGTGAGACGGTAAGAGAGAGAGGGGGGGAGAGAGGGAGAGAAATGAAAAGGCGAGAGGGAGAGAGAGAGAGAAATGAGAAGGCAAAAGAAAGAGAGAGGGAGAGAGGGGGAGAGAGTGAGAGAGAGAAATGAGAAGGCAAGAGAAAAAGGGAGAGAGGGGGAGAGACAGAGAGAGAAATGAGAAGGCAAGAGAAAGAGATAGGGAGAGAGAGAGAGAAGGCGAGAGAGAGAGAGAGAGCTGAGAAGGCAAGAGAGAAATGAGAAGGCAAGAGAAAGAGAGAGGGAGAGAGAGAGAAGGAGAGAGAGAGAGAAGGCAAGAGAGAGAGAGAGCTGAGAAGGCAAGAGAAAGAGGGGGAGAGAGAGAAAAAAAATGAGAAGGCGAGAGAGAGAGAGATGAGAAAGCAAGAGAGAGAGAGAGAGAGATAAGAAGGCGAGAGAGAGGAGAGAAGAGAGAGAGAGGCTCATACAGACAGAGACAGAACAGACAGACAGAGAGAGAGGGGAGATGGAGGAGGGGGTAGCGAGGGGTGATATTGTGGATGTGTTGTTTTACGTGGTGTCTTTCTTTCTTTCTTTCTTTCTTTTGCGTTCGACAGCTACGCAGTCAAGGTCGAAGTCCGAGGGATGCCACAAACTCGGACGTCCGGTGAAGATCGGCTACCGAGCTTGGTGCTGAGGTCAGCACCCCCAGGCCAGGACTGCTGCCGCATCTTCTCATACAGGGGGCAGTCGGAGAATATGGGATGGGGTCTGGTCAGCCTGGCCGCAATCACATAGGGATGTGGCTGCCACTCCAATCCTCTTCAGGTGTGCTCGGAGGCTGCAGTGTCCTGTGCGAAGGCGGTAGATGGTAGTCTGGTGTCTCCTCTCCAGTGTCCTGATGGGATCTTGGTGTGCCTGGTAGCCTCCGTTCAGGGTGACCCAGCCTCTTCGCAATCTGCTGCGGAGGAGAGTTTTTGCTTCCTCATACGTGGCAGGAATGGTTGGTTGTGTGAGCTGGCTTCCTTCCTTAGCAAGGTGGTCTGCACTTACGTGGTGTCAATAAAAGGCGCTGGCTTTCCGCCTCCAACCTTACGGCCTGTCACATCTGATCTGACATACCCGTTACGTCACGCTGTCGTCATTGTTCTGACGTCACTGAATGGGGGGGGGGGTTGAGAGGGAGAGAGAGAGGGGGAGAGAGAAATGAGAAGGCGAGAGAGAGAGAAATGAGAAGGCGAGAGAGAGAGAGAGAGAGAAATGAGAAGACGAGAGAGAGAGAAATGAGAAGACGAGAGAGAGAGAGAGAGAGAGAGAAATGAGAAGGCGAGAGAGAGAGAGAGAGAGAGAGAGAAATGAGAAGACGAGAGAGAGAAATGAGAAGGCGAGAGAGAGAGAGAGAGAGAAATGAGAAGACGAGAGAGAGAGAGAGAAATGAGAAGACGAGAGAGAGAAAGAAATGAGAAGGCGAGAGAGAGAAATGAGAAGGCGAGAGAGAGAGAGAGAGAAATGAGAAGACGAGAGAGAGAGAGAGAGAAATGAGAAGGCGAGAGAGAGAGAGAGAGAAATGAGAAGGCGAGAGAGAGAGAGAGAGAGAGAGAGAGAGAGAGAGAGAGAAAAGAGAAGACGAGAGAGAGAGAGAGAGAGAGAGAAATGAGAAGACGAGAGAGAGAGAGAGAAATGAGAAGGCGAGAGAGAGAGAGAGAGAGAGAGAGAGAGAGAGAGAGAGAGAGAGAAATGGGAAGACGAGAGAGAGAAAGAAATGAGAAGGCGAGAGAGAGAGAGAGAGAGAAATGAGAAGGCGAGAGAGAGAGAGAAATGAGAAGGCGAGAGAGAGAGAGAAATGAGAAGGCGAGAGAGAGAGAGAGAGAGAGAAATGAGAAGGCGAGAGAGAGAGAGAGAGAGAGAGAGAGAAATGAGAAGGCGAGAGAGAGAGAGAGAGAGAGAGAGAGAGAAATGAGAAGACGAGAGAGAGAGAGAAATGAGAAGGCGAGAGAGAGAGAGAGAGAGAGAGAGAGAGAGAGAGAGAGAGAGAAATCAGAAGGCGAGAGAGAGAGAGAAATGAGAAGGCGAGAGAGAGAGAAATGAGAAGGCGAGAGAGAGAGAGAAATGAGAAGGCGAGAGAGAGAGAGAGAGAGAGAAATGAGAAGGCGAGAGAGAGAGAGAGAGAGAGAAATGAGAAGGCGAGAGAGAGAGAGAGAGAGAGAGAGAGAGAGAAATGAGAAGACGAGAGAGAGAGAGAAATGAGAAGGCGAGAGAGAGAGAGAGAGAGAGAGAGAGAGAAATCAGAAGGCGAGAGAGAGAGAGAAATGAGAAGGCGAGAGAGAGAGAAATGAGAAGGCGAGAGAGAGAGAGAAATGAGAAGGCGAGAGAGAGAGAGAGAGAGAAATGAGAAGGCGAGAGAGAGAGAGAGAGAGAGAAATGAGAAGACGAGAGAGGGAGAGAAATGAGAAGGCGATAGAGAGAGAGAGAGAAATGAGAAGACGAGAGAGAGAGAGAGAGAGAGAGAAATGAGAAGGCGAGAGAGAGAGAAATGAGAAGACGAGAGAGAGAGAGAGAGAGAAATGAGAAGACGAGAGAGAGAGAGAGAGAGAGAGAGAGAGAAATCAGAAGGCGAGAGAGAGAGAGAGAGAGAGAAATGAGAAGACGAGAGAGAGAGAGAAATGAGAAGGCGAGAGAGAGAGAGAGAGAGAGAGAAATGAGAAGGCGAGAGAGAGAGAAATGAGAAGACGAGAGAGAGAGAGAGAGAGAGAGAGAGAGAAATGAGAAGGCGAGAGAGAGAGAGAGAGAGAAATGAGAAGGCGAGAGAGAGAGAAATGATAAGACGAGAGAGAGAGAGAAATGAGAAGGCGAGAGAGAGAGAGAGAG
Organism: Babylonia areolata; assembly: GCF_041734735.1. Taxonomy (NCBI): domain Eukaryota; kingdom Metazoa; phylum Mollusca; class Gastropoda; order Neogastropoda; family Buccinidae; genus Babylonia; species Babylonia areolata. The sequence continues at coordinate 2,599,500 of NC_134909.1, forward strand.
AGAGAGAGAGAGAGAGAAATGAGAAGGCGAGAGAGAGAGAAATGAGAAGGCGAGAGAGAGAGAGAGAGAGAGAGAGAGAGAGAGAGAAATGAGAGGGCGAGAGAGAGAGAGAAATCAGAAGGCGAGAGAGAGAGAAATGAGAAGACGAGAGAGAGAGAGAGAGAGAGAGAGAGAGAGAGAGAGAGAGAAATGAGAGGGCGAGAGAGAGAGAGAAATGAGAAGGCGAGAGAGAGAGAGAGAGAGAGAGAGAGAGAGAGAGAGAAATGAGAAGGCGAGAGAGAGAGAGAGAGAGAGAAATGAGAAGACGAGAGAGAGAGAGAAATGAGAAGGCGAGAGAGAGAGAGAGAGAGAGAGAGAGAAATGAGAAGGCGAGAGAGAGAGAAATGAGAAGGCGAGAGAGAGAGAGAGAAATGAGAAGGCGAGAGAGAGAAAAATGAGAAGGCGAGAGAGAGAGAGAGAAGAAGGCATGACGGACAGAGAGAGATGATGATAAGGCAAGAGAGAAAGAGAGGGAGAGAGAGAGCGAAATGAGAAGGCGAGAGAGAGAGAGAGAGATGAGAAGGCACGACAAAGAGAGAGAGACAGACAGAGACAGAGACATGATACGGCATGACAGAGAGATGATACGGCATGACAGATATATATATATAGATAATGAGAGAGAGAGAGAGAGAGAGAGATGAGAAGGCAAGAGAGAGACAGACAGACAGAGAACACTGTGGATGTGTTGTTTTACGTGGTGCCAATAAAAGGCCCTGGCTTTCCGCCTCTAACTTAACGGCCTGTAACATCACATCGGACACAGCCGTTACGTCACGCTGTCGTCATTGTTCTGACGTCACTGAGTTGGGGGGGTGAGAGGGAGAGAGAGGGATGGTAGACAGACAGACAGAGAGAGAGAGAGAGTGGTAAAGAGAGAGAGACAGGGTGGTAGAGAGAGAGAGACAGGGTGGTAGAGAGAGAGAGGGGGTGGTAGAGAGAGATGGTAGAGAGAGAGAGGGGGGTGGGTAGACACAGAGAGAGAGAGAGACAGTGGTAGAGACAGACAGACAGACAGAGAGAAAGAGACACACAGAGAGACGAAAAGAGACAGGGACAGAGAGACAGGGAGACAGAGAAGAGAGAGAGACAGAGAGAGAGATAAAGAGAGAGAGATAGACAGAGAGATAGAGAGAGAGACTGACAGGGAGATAGAGACAAAGAGAGAGAGAGACAGGGAGACACAGAGAGAGACAGGGAGATAGAGAGAGAGAGACAGAGAAACAGGGAGACAGAGAAAGAGAGACAGAGAGAGAGAGGGAGATAGAGAGAGGGGGAGACAGAGAGAGAGACAGAGAGAGGGAAATAGGGAGACAGAGAGAGACACACACAGAGAGTGACAGGGAGACAGAGAGAGAGACAGAGAGAGGGAAATAGGGAGACAGAGAGAGAGAGACACAGAGACACAGAGAGTGACAGGGTGACAGAGAGACAGACAGACAGAGACAGAGAGAGAGAGACAGGGAGACAGAGAGAGAGACAGAGAGAGGGAGAGAGGGAGACACAGAGAGAGACAGACACAGGGAGAGAGACAAGGAGACAGAGAGAGAGAGACAGTGACAGAGAGAGAGACAGGGAGATAGAGAGACAGAGAGAGAGAGGGAGACAGAGACAGGGAGACAGAGAGAGATACACAGAGAGAGAAATCCCAGGAGAGAACCAGGGAGAGTAAGGGGTGTGGATGCGGGGGAGGGGGGGGGAAGAAAGAGACAGACAGAGGCAGAATCCAAGACAGCCACACAGAGACACATAAATACAGACAGACAGACAGACACCTACAGACACAAACAGTGACAAGGAAGGCATGGGATGCGAGGGTGAAGTGGGGGTGGGGATGTGGGCGGGGGGGGGGGGGGTCGTCCCACTGACAGTTTTATAGTTGTGCTTTATGTTTCTGCCTTAACAGTTACCGGTTTTACGCCGCCGCCGCCCCCACCCCCACCCCACCCCCTTAGACGTCACATCTGATCCAACACCCTGTTCCATCAATCCCTGCCGCCTGGCCCAGGCACACGAAATATTAGCGATGCAAAGTTTGCTTGTTGCGTTCAGAAATGTTCGAAAATCTTGTTTCAGTTTCAGTTTCAGATTCTCAAGGAGGCGTCACTGCGTTCGGAGAAATCCATACACGCCACGCCTCATCTGCTAGGCAGATGCCTGAACAGCAGCATAACCCAACGTGCTTGGGGGCATACATATATACTTGTGTACCTATCAGAGTGGATTTCTTTTGCAGGATTTTGCCAGAGGGCAACACTTTTTTTGTTGCCGTGGGGTCTTTTCAGTGCGGAAAGTGCGTGCTGCATACGGGGGCTTTGGTTTATCCGAATGACTAGACGCTCAGTTTGATTTTTCCGGTCAAACTTGGGAGAAAGGGCGAGAGCGGGATTCGAACCCACACCCTCACGGACTCTGTATTAGCAGATGAGCGTCTTAACCACTCTGTAACTTTCGTCCATAAACAGGGAAATAGCTTTAAGGGTTTTCCAGAGTCAACTCTTGTACCGCAGACTCAGGGAAAGTGTTGTGTGTGGAGACACACACGTGAGCTAAATGCTTGTCCCAATCCTTGATACAACATCCTCAAATTGAAAATTCTGAGTTCTGATCACACTGATACCATACATGTCATGGAACAGAACAATCATAGTTTAAAATCAAAGTGCAGTGATGGCCTAGAGGTAACGTGTCCGCCAAGGAAGCGAGAGAATCTGAGCGCACTGGTTCGAATCCCACCACAGTCGCCAATATTTTCTTCCCCTCCACTAGACCTTGAGTGGTAGTATGGATGATAGTTATTCGGATGAGACGATAAACCGAGGTCCCGTGTGCAACATGCATTTAACGCAGTAAAAGAACCCACGGCAACAAAAGGGTTGTCCCTGGTAAAATTCTGTAGAAAAATCCACTTCGATAGGGAAAACAAATAAAACTGCATGCAGAAACAAAATACAAAAAATGGGTGGCGCTGTAGTGTAGCGACGCGCTCTCCCTGGGGAGAGCAGCCCGAATTTCACACAGAGAAATCTGTTGGGACAAAAAGAAGAGTAATACAATAATCTTAACCGTCATTAAACTGCAATTGAAAATAGATATTGGAGCTGCATATTTCTTCTGTCTAATTTCTTTTTTTTCTTCTCCTTCTTCTTCTTTTGTTTTGTGGGGGTGGGTGGGGGGGCGTGGGGAAGATGTGGGGGGGAGGTGTGGGAGGGGATTAATTTCTAGATACGACTTTTTACCACAGTAACACAAGAAATCCCGTTAGTAATTCCATACTATTTTAATGCACACTCATTCAGAAATGATGTACAAAGACAACTTTTGTTCTTGCTGGTGAAGGTTATATGATTCTGGCTTAACACAGAATAGGGTTTCTTTTCATGCATCTCTTTTGATACACTGAAAATCGAAACACAGGAGGTTGATATTCTTCAGGCGAATGGTTTTCATGTAACTCAGGAAACTGATGGCATTCCGCAGTAAAACGAAATCTGTCTCAGGTTACAGATAAACTGCATTCTTTGCGGGCACTTGACTAGTGACTGGAGCATTTCTCCAAGCTATTTTCACCTACAACTTCTGATTAGTGTATCAGGTAGGATATATCTCTCAATTTGCGACATATACATTTCCCTGTGTGCAACTTCGTATCAGGTTATATCTCTCGATTGCGACATATACATTTCCCTCTATGTAATTCATGATTACTGTATCTGTATATATCTTTCAATTGCGACATACACTTTTCTCTTGGTGGAAATTCCAGGTGTAAATGGGAACCTGACTTAGGTAAGGGAAGGTTAAAGGGGCAGAAGGAGAGATCTGGGCCCCGCCTTTCTCTGCCGATCCCAAGACACAAAAGATTTGAACACACTGCCCCGATACACGTAACAGATATGGATCCGTTAACCTTAACGTTAAAATGTGAAAATATTTTTTTCTTTCTTTCTTTGCAATTGTTAACATTCTGCTCAATTGCTTCTTCCATTATGTTGAGGTTTTGTAGTTGATTTCAAAGCCGAGTTATTGTTTGTTTGTTGTTTACAAAGTCCATTTGTTTCAGTTGATTTCAAAGCATATTCATTGTTATTTCAACGCCTGCTGTTGTTTCCAAAGCCTTGATGTTGTTGTTGTTGTTTTCAAAGTCCAGTTGTTGTTGTTGTTGTTGTTTTCAAAGTCTAGTTGTTGTTGTTGTTGTTTTCAAAGTCTAGTTGTTGTTGTTGTTCTTTTCAAAGTCTAGTTGTTGTTATTGTTGTTGTTTTCAAAGTCTAGTTGTTGTTGTTCTTTTCAAAGTCTAGTTGTTGTTGTTGTTTTCAAAGTCCAGTAGTTGTAGTTGTTGTTGTTGTTGTTTTCAAAGTCTTGTTGTTGTTGTTGTTTTCAAAGTCCAGTTGTTGTTGTTGTTTTCAAAGTCCAGTTGTTGTTGTTGTTGTTTTCAAAGTCTAGTTGTTGTTGTTGTTGTTTTCAAAGTCTAGTTGTTGTTGTTTTCAAAGTCCAGTTGTTGTAGTTGTTGTTGTTGTTGTTTTCAAAGTCTTGTTGTTGTTGTTGTTTTCAAAGTCCAGTTGTTGTTGTTGTTGTTTTCAAAGTCTAGTTGTTGTTGTTGTTGTTGTTTTCAGTCTAGTTGTTGTTGTTTTCAAAGTCTAGTTGTTGTTGTTTTCAAAGTCCAGTTGTTGTAGTTGTTGTTGTTGTTGTTTTCAAAGTCCAGTTGTTGTTGTTGTTTTCAGTCTAGTTGTTGTTGTTTTCAAAGTCTAGTTGTTGTTGTTGTTTTCAAAGTCCAGTTGTTGTAGTTGTTGTTGTTTTCAAAGTCCAGTTGTTGTTGTTGTTGTTGTTTTCAAAGTCTAGTTGTTGTTGTTTTCAAAGTCTAGTTGTTGTTGTTGTTGTTTTCAGTCTAGTTGTTGTTGTTTTCAAAGTCTAGTTGTTGTTGTTGTTTTCAAAGTCCAGTTGTTGTTGTTGTTGTTTTCAGTCTAGTTGTTGTTGTTGTTGTTTTCAGTCTAGTTGTTGTTGTTTTCAAAGTCTAGTTGTTGTTGTTGTTTTCAAAGTCCAGTTGTTGTTGTTGTTGTTGTTTTCAAAGTCTAGTTGTTGTTGTTGTTGTTGTTGTTGTTGTTTTCAGTCTAGTTGTTGTTGTTGTTGTTTTCAGTCTAGTTGTTGTTGTTGTTGTTTTCAGTCTAGTTGTTGTTGTTGTTGTTTTCAAAGTCCATTTGTTGTTGTTGTTGTTTTCAAAGTCTAGTTGTTGTTTTCAAAGTCTAGTTGTTGTTGTTTTCAGTCTAGTTGTTGTTGTTTTCAAAGTCTAGTTGTTGTTGTTGTTTTCAAAGTCCAGTTGTTGTTGTTGTTGTTGTTTTCAAAGTCTAGTTGTTGTTGTTGTTGTTGTTTTCAGTCTAGTTGTTGTTGTTGTTGTTTTCAAAGTCTAGTTGTTGTTGTTGTTGTTTTCAGTCTAGTTGTTGTTGTTGTTGTTTTCAAAGTCTAGTTGTTGTTGTTGTTGTTTTCAGTCTAGTTGTTGTTGTTGTTGTTGTTTTCAAAGTCTAGTTGTTGTTGTTGTTGTTGTTTTCAAAGTCTAGTTGTTGTTGTTGTTGTTGTTGTTGTTTTCAAAGTCTAGTTGTTGTTGTTGTTGTTGTTTTCAAAGTCTAGTTGTTGTTGTTGTTGTTGTTTTCAAAGTCCATTTGTTGTTGTTGTTGTTTTCAAAGTCTAGTTGTTGTTGTTGTTGTTTTCAAAGTCTAGTTGTTGTTGTTGTTTTCAAAGTTTAGTTGTTGTTGTTGATGTTTTCAAGGTCTAGTTGTTGTTGTTGTTGTTTTCAAAGTCTAGTTGTTGTTGTTGTTTTCGAAGTCCAGTTGTTGTTGTTGTTTTTACGGAAAATATATTCATCGTAGCCACTGACTAACCACTTGTTCCGAGACACAATCACCACCTGTTTCGATTCAAATGTTTCATTGTCTGAACCCATTTTGAATGTATTTTTCAAAAGTGCATACAATTTCTTGTCATATTTTGCTCCGTTGAATGATAATTCATAGAAATGTATTCGTTTATATTACAATATCACGACCTTGGTGGAACAGGGATATACTTTTTTTGGAAATATCTACTTTGCATTCCTGCTTCATCTAAACAAGAATTTTTTTAAATCAGTTGTACCTGCTCTCTCTGTATGTCTCTATCTTTGTTTCCAGCTCTGTCTCTGAGTCTGTGTATGTCTTTCTCTGTCTCTCTCTGTCCGTCATATCGTCTCTCTCTCTCTCTCTCTCTCTCTCTCTCTCTCTCTCTCTCAAGATAGACTTATAGCGTGTTACAAACAAAACTGGCACGGAGAAATAGAGAGCAATGATAGGTATAAATGGTTCTATTAATTTAAATCAATTTTTCAAACAGAGAAATATATCAAGATCGTAACAAACAAGTGGCATAGAATCTGTTTTGCGAGGCTCAGATTGAGAGCGCTTGGACTGAATGCCAACAGAAGATGGTTCGATTCAGACGTAGTAATATCCCCTTGCCCAATGTGTAGCGAAAGCCCAGAAGATGAAAACCATTTCATATTTAACTGCAAAAGATACGAAGAATTGCGGAAAAAAAACAACCCTGGACCCTTTTCAATACAGCTCCAGTGCAGAGAAAAAAAATGTTCGGCATACTGATGACAGAATATGAAGATATGATACTCTCACTAGCAAAATATGTACCCGCCTTCCACATGGACTTTTTAAGCAAACAACAAAATACCAAAGTGCCGCTTATCCCTTAGTAGTTTAGTTTACTTTGATTATGTTTTTTTCCTTCTGTTCCATTTTGTTTGTTTTGCACCATTTTTGTTCTGATTTGTACCTACTATGTCACCAGAGCTTTACAGCTAATGACATTCAACATTTCAGTGTTCAGTGTTCGGTCTCTCTCAAGCTCATGACAAAGTGCCAAAGTGTCGCAAATCTCTTATTAGTTTATGTTGTTTCAATTCTGGGTTTGTTTGTTTTTTTTTCTTTCTGTTCCATTTTATCTGTTTTGCCCCACTTTGCTCTGATTAGTACCTACTATGTCACTAGAGCTTTTCAGCTGATGATATTAAACATTTCAGTTCAGTTCAGTTCATCTGTGTGTGTGTGTGTGTGTCTGTGTCTGTGTGTCTGTGTGTCTGTGTGTGTCTGTGTGTGTGTCTGTCTCTCTCTGTCTCTCTGTCTCTGTCTCTCTCTCTCTCTCTCTACCTGTCTATCTTTTCTTCTTTCTTTCTTTCTTTCTCTCTTTCTTTCTCACCCATCCACACCTGCGTGGAGTGAGGAAAATCGGAGTAAAGTGCCTTCCCCAAGGACACAACACCATGCCGAAACTGGGGCCTCGAACCCTGATCACTGGTGAACACTGGACCACAAGGCCAACGTCTGACCGATTTTGTCATGGGCGCCTCCTCTATTCCCCCGTGAACAACCGTGGAACAGAGAGAACGGTGAAAAAGGTACTGCTGCACCAGGCTTTCTGTCACACGAGATGATACTGCACAGAAACTAGGCACGAAATGCCTTCAACAAAGATGAAGCAACCTTATGTAGAGTGATGGCCTAGAGGTAACCCGTCCGCCTAGGAAGCGAGAGAATCTGAGAGCGCTGGTTCCAATCACGGCTCAGCCGCCGGTATTTTCTCCCCCTCCACTAGACCTTGAGTGGTGGTCTGGACGCTAGTTATTCGGATGAGACGATAAACCGAGGTCCCGTGTGCAGGATGCACTTAGCGCACGTAAAAGAACCCACGGCAACAAAAGGGTTGTTCCTGGCAACATTCTGTAGAAAAATCAACTTCCATAGAAAAAAGAAATAAAACTGCACGCAGGAAAAAATACCAAAAACATGGGTGGCGCTGTAGTATAGCGAGAGGGGGAGAGCAGCCCGAATTTCACACAGAGAAATCTGTTGTGATAAAATGTAATACAAATACACACACAAAGAAAGAACTGTACAAGACGTGTTAGTGTTCATTCTACGATACTGACAGAGAGGGAATTGGAGAGAGAGAGAGAGACGGGAGAGAGAGAGGGGGGAGAGAGAGGGGAAGAGAGGAGAGAGAGGGGAGAGAGAGAGGGGAGAGATGGAGAGAGGGAGAGGGAGGCAGAGAGAGAAGTGACAGAGAGGGAGAAGTGATGGGAAAGAGAGAGAGGGAGAAGGGAGAGGGAGGCAGAGAGAGGAGTGACAGAGAGGGGGTAGTGAGGGAAAAGAGAGAGAGGGAGAGAGAGGCAGAGAGGGGGAAGTGAGGGGAGAGAGAGAGAGGGAGAGAGAGAGCAGAGAGGGGGTAGTGAGGGAAAAGAGAGAGAGGGAGAGAGAGAGCAGAGAGGGGGTAGTGAGGGAAAAGAGAGAGGGGAGAGAGAGGGAGAGAGAGGGAGAGAGGGGGAAGTGAGGGAAAAGAGAGAGAGGGAGAGAGAGGCAGAGAGGGGGTAGTGAGGGAAAAGAGAGAGGGGAGAGAGAGGGAGAGAGAGGGAGAGAGAGGGAGAGAGAGGGAGAGAGAGGGAGAGGGGGAAGTGAGGGAAAAGAGAGAGGGGAGAGAGAGGGAGAGAGAGGGAGAGAGGGGGAAGTGAGGGAAAAGAGAGAGGGGAGAGAGAGGGAGAGAGAGGGAGAGAGAGGGAGAGAGGGGGAAGTGAGGGAAAAGAGAGAGAGGGAGAGAGGGAGAGAGAGGGAAGTGAGGGAAAAGAGAGAGGGGAGAGAGAGGGGAGAGAGAGGGAGAGAGAGGGAGAGAGAGGGAGAGAGGGAGAGAGAGGGAAGTGAGGGAAAAGAGAGAGGGGAGAGAGAGGGAGAGAGAGGGAGAGAGAGGAGTGACAGAGAGAGGGAAGTGAGGGAAAAGAGAGAGAGGGAGAGAGAGGGAGAGAGGGGGAAGTGAGGGAAAAGAGAGAGAGGGAGAGAGAGGGAGAGAGGGGGAAGTGAGGGAAAAGAGAGAGAGGGAGAGAGAGGGAGAGAGAGGAGTGACAGAGAGAGGGAAGTGAGGGAAAAGAGAGAGGGGAGAGAGAGGGAGAGAGAGGGAGAGAGAGGAGTGACAGAGAGAGGGAAGTGAGGGAAAAGAGAGAGGGGAGAGAGAGGTAAGTGAGGGAAAAGAGAGAGAGAGGAGTGACAGAGAGAGGGAAGTGAGGGAAAAGAGAGAGAGGGAGAGAGGGGGAAGTGAGGGAAAAGAGAGAGGGGGAGAGAGAGGGAGAGAGGGGGAAGTGAGGGAAAAGAGAGAGGGGAGAGAGAGGGAGAGAGGGGGAAGTGAGGGAAAAGAGAGAGAGGGAGAGCGAGGGAGAGAGGGGGAAGTGAGGGAAAAGAGAGAGAGGGAGAGAGAGGGAGAGAGGGGGAAGTGAGGGAAAAGAGAGAGGGGGAGAGAGAGGGAGAGAGGGGGAAGTGAGGGAAAAGAGAGAGGGGAGAGAGAGGGAGAGAGAGGGAGAGAGGGGGAAGTGAGGGAAAAGAGAGAGAGGGAGAGCGAGGGAGAGAGGGGGAAGTGAGGGAAAAGAGAGAGAGGGAGAGGGAGGCAGGCACAGAGAGGAGTGACAGAGAGAGGGAAGTGAGGGGAAAGAGAGAGAGGGAGAGAGACACACACAGAGAGAGGGAAGACGATATGAAATCGCCCACAAACGTCCCTTCGACATTGTAACAATTCCTTGTGAATATCTCAGTAACAACCTTCCCCTCTCCGTTTAATGCCATCCACATACCCTTCCACAGTCTTGACAATTCCCTGTGAACCTCCCACCTGCATTCTTTCCTCCTTTAACGTCCTGTTTTAATCGCGCGAAAAGTGCTGAAACTGTTCATAACACGACATCACCTCGCGCCAATGCTCAGATATCAGGGGAGACGATCTGACGTCAGCCCCCTCGCGCCATGCGTTGGCGTGAGTTGGAGAGCCATAAAAGGGCCATAACTCTCAGCCCGGAAGCGTTATAGGGGGCGCTGTGTGCGCTCTCTTCCGCCTCCTCCGTCCGTGCGTCTGTGAGTTGACTGGGGAAAGTTCGGGTAACTGGTTCTGTGCTTCTGTGTTCGTGGGCAGATACTTCCTCGTTCTCTCGTATGTGCGAGAGGGACTTTAACGTGCATAATCGTTTCGGGTTTGTTTTTTTAATGAGATTCTTCTGAGCAAACACCGACTCTGTGTGTGTGTGTGTGTGTGTGTGTGTGTGTGTGTGTGTGAGTTTGTGTGTGTGTGTGTGTCTGTGTGTGTGTGTGTGTGTGTGTGTGTGTGTGTGTGTGTCCCTCTCTCTCTCTCAGCCCGCCCCCTCCTCCTCTCGAAAATTTCTTGTGTCTCCGTCTGTCTGTCTGTCTGTCTCCCTCTCTCTCTGTCTGTCTGTCTGTCTGTCTGTCTGTCTGTCTGTCTCTCTGTCTCTCTCTCTCTCTCTCTCTGTCTCTGTCTCCCTCTCTCTCTCTCTGTCTGTCTGTCTGTCTGTCTCCCTCTCTCTCTGTCTCTGTCTGTCTGTCTGTCTGTCTGTCTTCCTCTCTCTCTGTCTCTGTCTCCCTCTCTCTCTGTCTCTGTCTCCCTCTCTCTCTGTCTGTCTGTCTGTCTGTCTCCCTCTCTGTCTCTGTCTGTCTGTCTGTCTGTCTGTCTGTCTCCCTCTCTCTCTGTCTGTCTCCCTCTCTCTCTGTCTCTGTCTGTCTGTCTGTCTGTCTGTCTGTCTGTCTCCCTCTCTCTCTGTCTGTCTCCCTCTCTCTCTGTCTCTGTCTGTCTCCCTCTCTCTCTGTCTGTCTGTCTGTCTGTCTCCCTCTCTCTCTGTCTCCCTCTCTGTCTCTGTCTGTCTGTCTGTCTGTCTGTCTGTCTCTCTCTCTCTCTCTCTCTCTCTCTCTCAGCTCCACCCATGTTATTATCTCTCGAGGATTTCTTGTGTCTTCGTCTGTCTGTCTGTCTGTCTGTCTGCCCCTCTCTCTCTCTCTCTCTCTCTCTCTCTCTCTAAAAAGGTGTTGGATGTGTTCGTGATTTTCTTGTTTGCTTTAACAGTGTATGGTCGACTGTAGATGGCAGGAGCTGAATGACCATGTACAAAACGGTGAAATATTTTCTTTGTTCAGATTGTTTAAAAGGAATCATTTCACAGAACCATATTTAGCAAAGAATATTAACCGAGTCATCAGATGTGCTTGAACAAGGTTTCGTTTTGGTGTATCTGATATCAACGTACACAGTTAAAGACACAAGCCCATCACTGTAAACGATATGGTATGTCCGTTATGTAGATCTGCAAAAGAAGATGAAGTCCATTTCGTATTATGTTGTCCTGTATTTGATGACTACACTACCACCTCCTTCCCTCGTGTTACAACAACTTGCGGGGGAGGAATCGCCTTCGTTGTGTCAGACAGGCTGCTCCCACACACAACGTACACATCTGCCTTTCCCTTCAACCATGCCTCCTTTGAACTGGCCCAGCTTTCACTGTCGCTGCCACATTCCCACCTCAATGTGTTCTGCCTCTACCGTCCGCCACCAAACAAGAAAAATAAACTTTCTGATACGATGTTCATAGAACAGTTTCCGGACTTCTTAGAATACGCTAACAGTTTACCAGGCTCCCTACTTATTGTCGGTGACTTTAATTTTCATTTTGATTCGCCCACACAGTTTTATACCTCTAAATTACTTGAAATTGTCAGTTTTGTTCGATCTTAACCAGTCTGTAACCGAGCCTACACACAATCGTG
>NC_134909.1:2611262-2616262 GCF_041734735.1 Babylonia areolata
TGGTGTTACCCCTGTATGTTGTGTTAGTATGTAACTTCAAAGTGATATTATGATGTTGTTATGTCACTGTACTGATATGACACACACATACACACACATCTACATCCCCACCCCCCAACCCCTCCCACACACACACACACACATGGCCAAGGGAGTGGGAATGTAACGTGGGCAATGCATTCTCCACTTTTATCAACTATTAACAGGAAACGAATGATGAGCGCCCAATGGCAGCCGTCAGTCGGCTCTGCCCAGGTAGGCAGCCTGTTGTGTAAATGACTCCGTGTTTGTAAAGCGCTTAGAGCTTGGTCTCTGACCGAGGATAGGTGTTATGTAAGTATCCATATCATTCATCATCATCATTCATAATTCTTTTTCTTAGTTGCTTCGAAGTGTCTGGCCAGTCACTTTCAAACCGCCTTCATTACTGCATGAAGGAATGTTTGCCCCACACTGTGGAGTGATGGCCCAGAGGTAACGCGTCCGCCTAGGAAGCGAGAGAATCTGAGCGCGCTGGTTCCAATCACGGCTCAGCCGCCATTTTCTCCCCCTCCACTAGAACTTGAGTGGTGGTCTGGGCGCTAGTCATTCGGATGAGACATAAACCGAGGTGCCGTGTGCAGCATGCAATTAGCGCACGTAAAAGAACCCACGGCAACAAAAGGGTTGTTCCTGGGAAAATTCTGAAGGAAAATCTACTGCGATAGGGAAAACAAATAAAACTGCACGCAGGAAAAAATACAACCAAAAAAAAAAAATTGATGGTGCTGTAGTGTAGCGACGCGCCCTCCCTGGGGAGAGCAGCCCGAATTTCACACAGAGAAATCTGTGGTGATAAAAAGAAATACGAATTCGAATACATCTGCTCAGAAACGCTGAAGAACCAACCCAGTCTTACCGACAGTTCTTTCTAATGTCTGTGGAGGCACGTTATGCAATGAAAGGTGGTTGTTGTTGTTTTTTCGATGTTGAAATTCATATTTCGGTCCGGTTTTTTTTTTGGTTTTTTGCCTGATTGCACAGCTGGTCCGATGCAATACAACACAACACAGCACAGCACAGCACAGCACAACACAGCACAACACAGCACAGCACAGCACAGCACAGCACAGCACAGCACAGCACAGCACAGCACAGCACAGCACAGCACAGCACAGCACAGCACAACACAACACAACACAACACAACACAGCACAGCACAGCACAGCACAGCACAGCACAACACAACACAACACAACACAGCACAGCACAGCACAGCACAGCACAGCACAGCACAGCACAGCACAGTATGACAGAGGCAGGCAGAACCCCCGCCCCCCTCCCCCTCCAACATTCTCACCCCCCTCACCACCAACTCATCTTCCCGTCTGTCCACAAGCCTGTCTCCACAAATAATACATGCCCCCCCCCCTCCCCCCGACTCCCCCGACCCCCTCTTCCCCCGTCCCCCCATCCGCAAATTCCACCCCACTAGTCTCAACTGACCACTGATGTGTCTGATTAAAACTCTGACAATATGGTGCCTCACTTTGTCTCTAATTGTCTCTCTGTCTCTCACTCATTTTGTCTGCCTGTCCCTCTCTCTCTCTCTCTCTCTCCTCTCTCTCTCTCTCCTCTCTCTCTCCGTCTCTGTCTCTGTCTCTCTCTCTCTCTCTCACTCTCTCTCTCCTCTCTCTCTCCGTCTCTGTGTCTCTCTTTGTGTCTGTCTCTCTCTCTCTCTGTCTCTCTCTCTGTCTCTCTCTCTCTGTCTCTCTCTCTTCCTCACGCTCTGCGTCTCTCTCTCTGTCTCTCTATGTCTGTCTCTCTCTCTCTGTCTCTCTCTCTCTGTCTCTCTCTCTGTCTCTCTCTCTCTCTCTGTCTCTCTCTCTGTCTCTCTCTCTCTGTCTCTCTCTCTCTTCCTCACGCTCTGCGTCTCTCTCTGTCTCTGTCTCTGTCTCTCTCCTGGTTTCTCCCTAACTTGGGGCCCCCCCCCCCCCCCCCCCCCCCTTAAAAAAACCCCCCCCCCCCCCCCCCCCCTTTTTCCCCCCCCCAAAAAAACCCCCCCCCCCCCCCCCCCCCCCCCCCCCCCCCCCAAAAAAAAAACCCCCCCCCCCCCCCCTTTTTTTTTTTTCCCCCCCCCCCCCCCCCTTTTTCCCCTCCCCCCCCCCCCCCCCTTTTTTTTCCCCTTTTTTCCCCCTTTTTTTCCCTTTTTTCCCTTTCCCCCCCCCTTTCCCCCCCCCCCCCCCCTTTTCCCCCCCCCTTTTTTTTTCCCCCCCCCTTTAACCCTTTTTTTTTTTCCCCTAATTTTTCCCCTTTTCTTTTTCCCTTTTTTTTTTCCCCCTCTTTTTTTTTTTCCCTTTCTTTTTTTTTTTTTCCCCCCCCTTTTTTCCCTTTCCCCCCCCCTTCTCTCCCCTCTTTCTTTTTTTTTTTCCCCTCTTTTTCCCCCCCCCCTTTCCCCTTCCCCCCCCTTTTTTTTTTTTTTCCCCCTTTTTTTCCCCCCCCCTTTTTTTTTTTTTCCCCCTTTTCCTCTTTTCTTTTTTCCCCCCTTTTTTTTTTTTTTCCCCTTTCTTTTTTTCTTTTCTCTTTCTTTTCTTTTTTTTTTCCCCTTCTTTTTTTTTTTTTCCCCCCTTTTTTTTTTTCCCCCTTTTTTTTTTTCTTTTTTTCCCTTCCCCCCCCCCCCTTTCTCTTTTTCTTTTTTTTTCTTTTTTCCCCCCTTCCCCTTTTTTCCTTTTTTTTTTTTTCCCCCTCTTTCTCTTTTTTCCTCTTTTTTCCTTTTCCCTCCCCCCTTTTTTTTTTTTTCCCCCCCCCCCCCTTTTTTTCCCCCCCCCTTTTTTTCCCCTTTTTTTTTTTTTTTCCCCCCCCCCCCCCCCCTTTTTTTTTTCCCCCCTTTTTTTTTTCCCCCCCCTTTTTTCCCCCCCCCCCCTTTTTTTTTTTCCCCCCTTTCTCCCCCCCCCCCCTTTTTTTTTTTTCCCCATTTTTTTTTTCCCCCCTTTTTTTTTTTCCCCTTCCCCCCCTTTTTTCCCCCCCCCTTTTTTTTCCCCCCTTTTTTTTTTTTCCCCCCCCCCCCCCCCCTTTTTTTCCCCCTTTTTCCCCCCTCTTTCTCCCTTTTTTTTTTTTCCCTTTTTTTTTTTTTCCCCCCTTTTTTTTTTCCCCCCCACCTTTCTCCCCCCCTTTTTTTTTTCCCCCCCTTTTCCTTTTTTCCTTTTCCCTTTCCCCCTTCCCCCCCCTTTCCCCCTTTTTTTTTTTTTCCCCCTTTTTTCCCTTTTTTTTTCCCCTTCCCTTTTTTTTCCCCCCCCTTTCCCCCCCTTTTTTTCCTTTTTTCCCTTTTTTCCCCCCCCCCTTTTTCCCTTCTTTTTTTTCCCCCCCCTTTTTTCCCTCTTTTTTTTTTCCCCCTTTTTTTTCCTTCTTTCTCTTTTCCCTTTTTTTTTTTTTCCCCTTTCTTTTTTTTTTTCCCCCTTCTTCCCCTTTTTTCTTTTTCCTCCCTTTTTTTTTTTTTCCCCTCCCTTTTTCTCCCCTTTTTCCCCCTTTTTCCCCCCCCTTTCCCCCTTTTTTTTCCCCCTTTTTTTCTTTTTTCCCCCCCTTTTTTTTTTCCCCCTTTTCTTTTTTTTCCCCCCCCCTTTTCCCCCCCCTTTTTCCCCCCTTTCTCCCCCCCCCCCCCTTTCTTTCTCCCCCCCCCTTTTTTTCCTTTCCCCCTCTCTTTTTTTTTTTTTTCCCCCTTCTCCCCTTTTTTTTTTTTTTCCCCCCCCCCCCCCCCCCTTTTTTCCCCTTCCCCCACCCCCCCTTCTTTTTTTTCCCCCCCCCCTTTTTTTTTTTCCCCCTTTCCTTTTCCTTTCCCCCCCTTTTTCCCCCCTTTTTCCTTTTTCCCCCCTTCTTTTCCCCCCCCCCCCCTTCCCCCCCCCCTTTCCCCCCTTTTTTTCCCCCCCCTTTTCCCCCCCCTTTTTTTTTTTCCCCCCCCCCTTTTTTCTTTTTTCCCCTTTTCTCTTTTTCCTTTTTTTTTTTTTTTTTTTTTTTTCCCCCTTTTTCCCCCCCCCCTTTTTTTCCCCCCCTTTTTCCCCCCCCCCCCCCTTTTTCCCCCCCCCTTTTTATTTTTTTTCCCCCCCCCCCTTTCCCTTTTTTTTTTTTCCCCCCCCTTTTCCCCCCTTTTTTTTTCCCCCCCTTTTCCCCCCTTTTTTTTCCCCCTCCCTTTTTTCCCTTTTTTTTTTCCCCCCCCTTTTTTTTCCCCCCTTTTCCCCCCCCCTTTTTTTCTCTTTTTTTTTTTTTCCCCCCCCCCCTTTTTTCCCCCCCTTTCCCCCCCCTTTTCCCCCCCCTTTTTTTTTCCCCCCCCCCCCTTTTTCCCCCTTTTTTTTCCCCCCTTTTTCCCCCCCTTTTTTTCTTTTTTTTTTTCCCCCTTTTTCCCCCCCCTTTTTCCCCCCCCCCCCCTTTTTTCCCTTCTTTTCCCCCCCCCTTTTTTTTTTTTTTTTTCCCCCCCCCCTTTTCCCCCCCCCCTTTTTTTTCCCCCCCCTTTTTTCCCCCCTCTTTCTTTTTTTTCCCCCCCCCTTTTTTTCTCCCCTTTTCCCTTTTTCCCTTTTCCCCCCCTTTTTTTTCCCCCCTTCTCCCCTTTTTTTTTTCCCCCCTTTCTTCCCCCTTCCCCCCCTTTCCCCCTTTCCCCCCCCCTTTTTTTTTTTCCCCCCCCTTTTTTTTTTTTTTTTTCCCCCCCCCTTTTTTCCCCCCCCCCTTCTTTCTCCCCTTTCCCCCCCCCCTTTTTTCCCCCCTTTCTCCCCCCCCTTCCCCCCCTTTCCCCCCCCCTTTTTCTTTTTTCCCTCTCTTTTTTTTTTTTTTTTTCCCCCCCATTCTTTTTCCCCTTTTTCCCCCTTTTCCCCTTTTTTTCCCCCCCCCCCTTTTTCCCCCCCCCCCTTTTTTTTTCCCCCCTTTTTTTTTTCCCCCCCCCCCCCCTTTTTTTTTTTTTTTTTCCCCCCTTTTTTTTTCCCCTTAAAACCCCCCCTTTTTTTTCCCCCGGGGCCCCCCGGGGGGGCCCCCTTTTT
>NC_134909.1:2631262-2672803 GCF_041734735.1 Babylonia areolata
AGAGAGAGGGGGAGGGAGAGAGAGGAAGGGAGAGAGACACAGAGAGAGAGAGAGAGAGAGAGAGAAAACAACAACAAAATTAAGGACAAGAGCAACGCAACGGGTTTGATCACAGGAATGGGTGGGGAGAGGAGGAGGAGGTAGAGAAGGGGAGGTAACAGAAACGAGAAAGGAACTGAGCAACCACTTACCCCCCTTACCCCCTTACCTCACCACCCCCACCCCTATATCCCCTCACCCCGGCACCCCACAGCCCCCCACCCCACCCCTAACAAAAAAACATCATCCCACCCTCAGTAATGTTGAACGGATGTATGTTTTAAGCTCATGAATTGATGCATGAGGATCACCATGGTTTATGGGGTACCACAGGGAGAGAGACGCCGTTCCCCCGGTGTTTAAATCTTCACATCCGGTGTGGACGGGAAGAAGGACTGAGATTTGGGGTGTACTCGCTTCAAACTACTCCTCCTACAAGGTTTACCCCGGGGTCTTTCTGGGCAAGCAGAGAATACCCCCCATGGTCATTTGTGGCTGGTCAATATTGACCCGCACACCCCACCCCCACCACTCTTGTTGGAAATAGCCTCATTTCTACTGGTTTAATCACTCCATTTGGAAATAGCCTCATTTCTACTGGTTTAATCACTCCTTTTGGAAATAGCCTCATTTCTACTGGTTTAATCACTCCATTTGGAAATAGCCTCAAGCAAACAGTGGAGACAGACCTCAGACATGTCAACAGACGATGGGGTGACACCAGCAAAAAGTGGAGACAGACCTCAGACATGTCAACAGACGATGGGGTGACACCAGCAAACAGTGGAGACAGACCTCAGACATGTCGACAGACGATGGGGTGACACCAGCAAACAGTGGAGACAGACCTCAGACATGTCGACAGATGATGGGGTGACACCAGCAAACAGTGGAGACAGACCTCAGACATGTCGACAGATGATGGGGTGACACCAGCAAACAGTGGAGACAGACCTCGGACATGTCGACAGACGATGGGGTGACACCAGCAAACAGTGGAGAGAGACAGACATGTCGACAGACAATGGGGGTGACACCAGCAAACAGTGGAGAGAGACCTCAGACTTGTCGACAGACAATGGGGTGACACCAGCAAACAGTGGAGAGAGACCTCAGACATGTCGACAGATGATGGGGTGACACCAGCAAACAGTGGAGAGAGACCTCAGACATG
This sequence comes from Babylonia areolata, assembly GCF_041734735.1. Taxonomy (NCBI): domain Eukaryota; kingdom Metazoa; phylum Mollusca; class Gastropoda; order Neogastropoda; family Buccinidae; genus Babylonia; species Babylonia areolata. Next base: position 2,632,476 of record NC_134909.1, read on the forward strand.
TCGACAGATGATGGGGTGACACCAGCAAACAGTGGAGAGAGACAGACATGTCGACAGACAATGGGGTGACACCAGCAAACAGTGGAGACAGACCTCAGACATGTCGACAGACGATGGGGTGACACCAGCAAACAGTGGAGACAGACCTCAGACATGTCGACAGACGATGGGGTGACACCAGCAAACAGTGGAGATAGACCTCAGACATGTCGACAGACGATGGGGTGACACCAGCAAACTGAGGACCGCAGAGAATGCAGCACCCTAGCTGCCTCGTGCGTCCAACGACGATGGAGCATCTAGGTCTTGGTTAAAGGGTGCCCACCCCCATCTCCCACCCACCCCTTTCATCTCCCTTCAGTATCATTACCACTCCCCCCCCCAGCCCTACTCCCACCCACCCTTCAGCCATTATTGGTCCCGCTTTGCCAGGGAGAAGGGTATAACAAATTTGAAGTTGAAATGCTATCATAAGGAGAGAGGGGGGGGGGGGGGGTGATACATCAGAGTGACAAGATAAACGTCCAGACCCTTTGAGGACAGAAGACCTCAACATCTGATAGCCTCCCCTGACGACCAGGGACCTCAACACCTGATAGCCTCCCCTAATGACCAGAGAACTAAGCAACAGATAGGCGTCCCTCCTTGGGTTTCTGTAGGGTATGCATTTTTCTTTGGCGGGTCCTGTGTGTGTGTGTGTGTGTGTGTGTGTGTGTGTGTGTGTGTGTGTGTGTGTGTGTGTGTGTGTGTGTGTGTGTGTGTATGTGTGTGTGTGTGTGTGTGTGTGTGTGTGTGTGTGAGTGTGTGTTTGTGTGTGTGTGTTTGTGTGTGCGTGTGTGTGTGTGTGTGTGTGTGTGTGTGTGTGTGTGTGTGTGTGTGTGTGTGTGTGTGTGTGTGTGTGTGTGTGTGTGTGTGTGTGTGTGTGTGTGTGTGTGTGTGTGTGTGTGTGTGTGTGTGTGTTTTCATTCTTTTTGTCGAACGTCCATCTACAGTTGTGGTTTTAGACGGGAAACATGAACCTCCTTCACCACCCCATGTCTCATGACATCCCCACTTATCTTATTTCTCTCACCTGCATTTTGCATCACAAACAATTATGAATGGCACAAAACAACCAACTACCTATTCAACTAGTACATTACAACACAGAGCCAATGGATCTCCTGATTAAACTCATTTCCAACATAAGATGATTGTCGTCTGAAACGTTTCCAACGGAAGCAGACGGAACTGTATATTCTGTGAATGAAAGAGGTAAACATATTTTCAACTGTTCACATTCACAAATGATGTGCATGGGGGTAATTGCACGACTACAAATGCGCATGTGTGTGTGTGTGTGTGTGTGTGTGTGTGTGTGTGTGTGTGCGTGCGTGTGTGTGTGTGTGCGTGTGCGTGTGTGTGTGTGTGTGTGCGTGTGTGTGTGTGTGTGTGTGTGCGCGTGTGTGTGTGTGAGTGTGTGTCTTTCACTCCGCCACCCCCCCCCCCACACACACACACACACACACACCTCTCTCTCTCTGTCTCTCTTTCTCTGCCTCTGTGTCTTTCTCTCTCTCTCACTCTTTTTCTCTCTCTCTCTCATCTGCAAACCACTTTCTCTGTCTCTGTCTCAGTCTGTCTGTCTGCCTCTCTCTCTTTCTCTTTTTTTTTCTCTCTCTCTCTCTCCATCTTGCCAACCCCTTCCTCTCTCTCCCTCCCTCTCCCTCTCCCGCCTCTTACCCCCCCCCCCCCCCCCACCCCTACCCCCTCTCTCTCTGTCTTCCCCCAACTCCCGTCCTACCCCTACTCCCCCCCTCTCCCCCCGCCCCCCTCTCCCCCCATCCACCCACCACTGCTGCTTTCTCCTCCTCCATCCATCTTCATTTTGTGTGTCTCCAGCGTGATCGATGGTTTTGAAAAGCGTCCACGGGAGACGAGATGCACACACGATAGCACCGCTACGGTAAAGGGGGGGGGGGGGGGGGGGAGGGAAGAAGGTGGGGGGGGGGGAAGGGTAACAGGGTATCCCTCCCCCCACCCCCTGCCTGCCTGGCTTGAAGAATTGTCGTCATCATCGTCGTCGTCGTCACGTTCCACAAAGGGCAAAACTGTTTGCACCTGAGCAGCGACGTAATGGCGCGAGTGTAGCAGTCTTCAATTGTACGTCTCTCCGCTGAAAGTGATCTTGGACGAGGTATGGGGGTGGGGGCTTTGGACAGGGGTGTGTGTGTGTGGGGGGGGGGGGGGGGTTGAGGGGCAAAAGGGAAGCAGGAGAAAGAGAGAGGGAGGGGGTGGAGGTAAAGGCGGCACTGGGTGGGCGTGTCTGTGTGTACGGATGAATGTTTGTGTGTGCGTGCGTGCGTGCGTGTCAAAGTTTAGATTTTATTTCATGGCGGTAAATTTGATAAAGCAACAATTGTGGGTTTGGGGTTTTTTTTTGTTTTTTGTTGTTGTTGTTTTTTTGTTTGTTTGTGTTTTTTTTTACATCAAGCCGTCAATGAAATAATAGAAAACCGCAGCCCCCAGGTCCCTCAGCACCCCCACCCCCACCTTCATCCACCCCACTCTCACCACCCCCACCCCCACCCTAATCCACCCCACCCTCACCACCCCCACCCCCACCACCCCCACTCTCACCACCCCCACCCCCACATTCATCCACCCCACCCTCACCACCCCCCACCCCCACCACCCCCACTCTCACCACCCCCCACCCCCACCTTCATCCACCCCACCCTCACCACCCCCACCCCCACCCTCACCACCCCCACCCCCACCTTCATCCACCCCACTCTCACCACCCCCACCCCCACCTTCATCCACCCCACCCTCACCACCCCCCACCCCCACCCCCACCTTCATCCACCCCATTCTCACCACCCCCCACCCCCACCTTCATCCACCCCCACCCCCACCTTCATCCACCCCACCCCCACCTTCATCCACCCCACCCTCATCCACCCCACCCCCACCTTCATCCACCCCACCCCCACCTTCATCCACCCCACCCTCATTCACCCCACCCCCACCTTCATCCACCCCACCCCCACCTTCATCCACCCCACCCTCATCCACCACACCCCCACCTTCATCCACCCCACCCCCACCTTCATCCACCCAACCCTCATCCACCACACCCCCACCTTCATCCACCCCACCCCCACCTTCATCCACCCCACCCTCATCCACCCCACCCCCACCTTCATCCACCCCACTCTCACCACCCCCACCCCCACCTTCATCCACCCCACCCTCATCCACCACACCCCCACCTTCATCCACCCCACCCCCACCTTCATCCACCCCACCCCCACCTTCATCCACCCCACCCTCATCCACCCCACCCCCACCTTCATCCACCCCACCCCCACCTTCATCCACCCCACCCTCATCCACCCCACCCCCACCTTCATCCACCCCACCCTCATCCACCACACCCCCACCTTCATCCACCCCACCCCCACCTTCATCCACCCCACCCTCACCACCCCCACCCCCACCTTCATCCACCCCACCTTCATCCACCCCACCACCACCTTCATCCACCCCACCCCCACCTTCATCCACCCCACCCTCACCACCCCCACCCCCACCTTCATCCACCCCACCCCCACCCTCACCACCCCACCCCACCCCACCTTCATCCACCCCACTCTCACCACCCCCACCCCACCTTCATCCACCCCACTCTCACCACCCCCACCCCCACCTTCATCCACCCCACTCTCACCACCCCCACCCCACCTTCATCCACCCCACTCTCACCACCCCCACCCCCACCTTCATCCACCCCACTCTCACCACCCCACCCCCACCCTCATCCACCCCACCCTCACCACCCCCACCCCCACCTTCATCCACCCCACTCTCACCACCGCCATCCCCACCTTCATCCACCCCACCCCCACCTTCATCCACCCCACCCTCACCCACCCCCCCACCTTCATCCACCCCACCTTCATCCACCCCACCCCCACCTTCATCCACCCCACCCTCACCACCCCCATCCCCACCTTCATCCACCCCACCTTCATCCACCCCACTCCCACCTTCATCCACCCCACCCTCACCACCCACCACCCCCACCATCCACCCCACCCTCACCACCCCCACCACTCCCACTCTCACCACCCCCACCCCCACCTTCATCCACCCCACCCTCACCACCTCCACCCCCACCATCCCCACTCTCACCACCCACCACCCCCACCATCCACCCCACCCTCACCACCCCCACCACCCCCACTCTCACCACCCCCCACCCCCACCATCCACCCCACCCCCACCATCCACCCCACCCCATCCAAATCGCTCAACATCCGGGAGGTCCTCCCTCTGGCTGTCCGTGTCTGCAGGTGTCAGATACCTGGAGAATGCTCTCCACACGGGGTGTCATCTGCCTCTCTCACCCGTCTGGAGCCACCCTACACCATCTCCACACATCTGCACACCCCGCCCCTCCCCTCTCTCTCTCTCTCTCTCTCTCTCTCTCTCTCTCCTATAATGTGTTGTATGCTTTAGATTTTAGAAGAAAAAGAAACTGGGCTTCAAATATACGAACTTGTCTATGTGAATTGGGATTTGGATATGTATGGGAATATCAAGGAGTCGGTAATGAGAATGTGTTTTTGAAATCTTTTCGTCAACGTTTAATAGACTGTAGATGGCAAAACTGGGAAAGTTATGTCCAATCCAGTGATCGATTCTGTTCCCATAGAGCTTATACTTCTACACATTTAGTTGAAAAGTATCTTTTGCATAATATTGACAGACACTTACGATTCATATTAACACGTTTTAGATTTGGCATTTCTGAAATCAATTTGCACAGGTATCGCTATAAAAATGTTAATCATTTACAGGAGCTGTGCCCTTTGTGCAAAGAGTCAACTGAAGATGAAGTTCATTTTGTTCTGATGTGTCCTGTATTGCATAACATTCGTGTAAAATTTATTTCAAAGAAATATTATGAGCGCCCATGTTTGTTTAAGTTTTGAGTCATGCCTTCAGAACCTTTGACTTTTCATGCTTCATGTAGGTGCTTCATCCCAGTATTCATATCTTTCACGCGAAAGAGAGCCACTGAAAAAGCAGCTTCACGCATCGCCATGTTGTCACCCCGCAGCAAAGCAGACGGTGTCATGCTAAGTCTGCTCCTCCCCCTCATGTTTTGGGACGGTCTTTTCCTGCGATGTGGCGACGTGGGGCAGAACCCAGGACCCAGGTCGGACAGCCTCCGGCAGAGCAGACTGACCAGCACCAGTGGACACAGAGCCAGCTGGGACTCGGCCAGCGGGAAGACAACTCCTCCTTCTGAGCAGCCTACTCTTGCGGACGTCATGTCGCCAGTAAACTGTAAGTTTGACAGTGTGGAGAAAAACTTCAATGAACTCAGCAGTTTGCCTCGCTGCAGAGTGGGGTTAAAAACCTTGTGGAGGAAGTGAGTAAACTGAGGGAAGAAAACCAGGACTTAAAGAGACAAAACTCTGAACTCGTGACAAAAGTTGAGGAGTTAGAGAAGAAAACAGATGATCTGGAGCGACGGTCAAAGAGAAATAATTTGATATTTTATGGAATTCAAAGAGATCAGAACGAATCCAATGAGCAACGTGAAGGTAAAGACCAGGACCTCCACACAGACTGTCTAGATATTGCAGGTGATGTGCAGTGTGACAGGGTACACCATCTTAACATGAGGCCTGACTCTCCTGTTATAACACGTTGCTGTTTCTATAACAATAAAGTAGCTATCCTGAAATCGTATTGTATTGTATTGTATTGTATTGTATTGTATTTCTCTTTTTGTCACAACATATTTCTCTTTGTGAAATTCGGGCTGCTCTCCCGAGGGAGAGCGCGTCGCTACACTACAGCGCCACCCTTTTTTGTACTTTTTCCTGTGTGCAGTTTTATTTGTTTTTCCTATCGAAGTGGATTTTTCTACAGAATTTTGCCAGGAACAACCCTTTTGTTGCCGCGGGTTCTTTTACGTGCGCTAAGTACATGCGGCACACGGGACCTCGGTTTATCGTCTCATCCAAATGACTAGCGTCCAAACCACCACTCAAGGTCTAGTGGAGGGGAAGAAAATATCGGCGGCTGAGCCGTGATTCTAACCAGCGCCCATAAACGGTGTTCTGATGACAATCATTTGAATAACTAGTAAGTTATTATCAAGCATGTGCACAACTTTAGGTTTATGTATATTAAATGGCTTATGTAAGGGCGACCTTCAAGGTTGCTATACATAATATTTCAGATTCTGGGTGCAGTGTTGTTGATTATTATAGTTTCAAATGACTTATTGTCTTGTATTTATGAATCTTGTGAACTGAAGGTACTTGAAAGAATTGGGCTACAAACGTGCGTGTTTGTTTGTTTGAATATGGGTTTGGACATGTATGGTTGAGTCAGGGAGTGGGTTGTGAAGCTGGTTTTGTAAATGCATTTCGGCAACGTTGAATAGATTGTAGATGACATGACTGGAATCGACATATTCACACAAGTGAAAGGTTTGGTGTGTATAGAACGTTTTGTGTTTTGCATGATTTAAAGCCATATTTGCGTCTAAATCTGGAAAGACTCTTGAAATATGTGACGACGAAGTTTAGACTAGGTATCTCTGATTTGACTGTACATTACTTTAGATACAAAGAGGTTAGAGATTCTGATCTAATGTGTCCTATGTGTAAACAATCAAAGGAAGATGAAGTGCATTTTGTTCTCTCTTGCGAAGCACTCAAAGATATTAAAGAGAAATATATTCAGCCCAAATATTATCGACACCCTTGCCTCTTTAAATTGACTTTATTGTACTGACGATAGCGTTGTTAGAAATGTGTCTATTTATCTTTATAAAGCCTTTAAGTATAGAGAAATTGCTGTTTCTTAATTTGATCAAAGATTTGTAACATTTATTTCTGTATCTTACACACTCCTTATGTTCATGATTATAGCTCGTTAGATATTGTTCACATTCCCCTTCATGAGAGGCTGAGGCCTAATGTGAATAAACCATCTTCTATCTTCCATCTCTCTCTCTCTCTCTCTCTCTCTCTCTCTCTCCCTCTCCCTCTCACTCCTTCTCTCCCTCTCTCTCTCTTTCTTCTCTCTCTTTCTCTCTCTCCCCCTCTCCTCTCTCTCTCCCTCTCCTTCTCTATCTTTCTCTCTCCCCCTCTCTCTCTCTCCTCTCTCTCTCTCTCTCCCCCCCTCTCCTTCTCTCTCTCCTTCCCTCTCTCTCTCTCTTTCTCTTTGTCTCTTCCTCATCATACTTCAGTCCACTTGTGTGTGTGTGTGTGTGTGTGTGTGTGTGTGTGTGTGTGTGTGTGTGTGTGTGTGTGTGTGTGTGTGCGTGCGTGCGTGGTGTGTGTGTGTGTGTGTGTGTGTGTGTGTGTGTGTGATCAAGATCAGGTGGGTTCTGTGAGAAGTGATGTTGAACAGGTGATGCGGCCATGAGGGTAATGGGTGGCGGTGGTGGTAATGGGTGGAGGGAGGTGGTAATGGGTGGAGGGAGGTGGTAAGGGGTGGATGGTGGTGGTAAGGGGTGGATGGAGGTGGTAAGGGGTGGAGGGAGGTGGTAAGGGGTGGATGGTGGTGGTAAGGGGTGGATGGAGGTGGTAAGTGGTGGATGGAGGTGGTAAGGGGTGGATGGTGGTGGTAAGGGGTGGATGGAGGTGGTAAGGGGTGGAGGGAGGTGGTAAGGGGTGGTAAGGGGTGGATGGTGGTGGTAAGGGGTGGATGGAGGTGGTAAGGGGTGGATGGTGGTGGTAATGGGTGGATGGAGGTGGTAAGGGGTGGATGGAGGTGGTAAGGGGTGGATGGTGGTGGTAATGGGTGGAGGGAGGTGGTAAGGGGTGGATGGTGGTGGTAAGGGGTGGATGGAGGTGGTAATGGGTGGAGGGAGGTGGTAAGGGGTGGATGGTTATGGTAAGGGGTGGATGGTGGTGGTAAGGGGTGGATGGAGGTGGTAAGGGGTGGATGGTGGTGGTAAGGGGTGGATGGAGGTGGTAAGGGGTGGATGGTGGTGGTAAGGGGTGGATGGAGGTGGTAAGGGGTGGATGGTGGTGGTAATGGGGTGGATGGTGGTGGTAATGGGGTGGATGGAGGTGGTAAGGGGTGGATGGAGGTGGTAAGGGGTGGCGGTGGTGGTAATGGGTGGATGGAGGTGGTAAGGGGTGGATGGAGGTGTAAAGGGGTGGCGGTGGTGGTAATTGGTGGATGGTGGTGGTAAGGGGTGGATGGTGGTGGTAAGGGGTGGTAATGGGTGGATGGTGGTGGTAAGGGGTGGATGGTGGTGGTAATGGGTGGATGGTGGTGGTAAGGGATGGAGGTGGTAAGGGGTGGATGGTGGTGGTAAGGGGTGGATGGTGGTGGTAAGGGGTGGATGAAGGTGGTAAGGGGTGGATGGTAGTGGTAATGGATGGTAATGGGTGGATGGTGGTGGTAAGGGGTGGATGGAGGTGGTAATGGGTGGAGGGAGGTGGTAAGGGGTGGATGGTGGTGGTGAGGGGTGGATGGTGGTGGTAAGGGGTGGATGGAGGTGGTAAGGGGTGGCGGTGGTGGTAATGGGTGGATGGAGGTGGTAAGGGGTGGATGGAGGTGTAAAGGGGTGGCGGTGGTGGTAATTGGTGGATGGATGTGGTAAGGGGTGGATGGAGGTGGTAAGGGGTGGATGGTGGTGGTAAGTGGTGGATGGTGGTGGTAAGGGGTGGATGGTGGTGGTAATGGGTGGAGGGAGGTGGTAATGGGTGGATGGAGGTGGTAAGGGGTGGATGGTGGTGGTAAGGAGTGGATGGTGGTGGTAATGGGTGGAGGGAGGTGGTAATGGGTGGATGGAGGTGGTAAGGGGTGGATGGTGGTGGTAATGGGTGGAGGGAGGTGGTAATGGGTGGATGGAGGTGGTAAGGGGTGGATGGTGGTGGTAAGGGGTGGATGGTGGTGGTAATGGGTGGAGGGAGGTGGTAATGGGTGGATGGAGGTGGTAAGGGGTGGATGGTGGTGGTAAGGGGTGGATGGAGGTGGTAAGGGGTGGAGGGAGGTGGTAAGGGGTGGTAAGGGGTGGATGGTGGTGGTAAGGGGTGGATGGAGGTGGTAAGGGGTGGATGGTGGTGGTAATGGGTGGATGGAGGTGGTAAGGGGTGGATGGAGGTGGTAAGGGGTGGATGGTGGTGGTAATGGGTGGAGGGAGGTGGTAAGGGGTGGATGGTGGTGGTAAGGGGTGGATGGAGGTGGTAATGGGTGGAGGGAGGTGGTAAGGGGTGGATGGTTATGGTAAGGGGTGGATGGTGGTGGTAAGGGGTGGATGGAGGTGGTAAGGGGTGGATGGTGGTGGTAAGGGGTGGATGGAGGTGGTAAGGGGTGGATGGTGGTGGTAAGGGGTGGATGGAGGTGGTAAGGGGTGGATGGTGGTGGTAATGGGGTGGATGGTGGTGGTAATGGGGTGGATGGAGGTGGTAAGGGGTGGATGGAGGTGGTAAGGGGTGGCGGTGGTGGTAATGGGTGGATGGAGGTGGTAAGGGGTGGATGGAGGTGTAAAGGGGTGGCGGTGGTGGTAATTGGTGGATGGTGGTGGTAAGGGGTGGATGGTGGTGGTAAGGGGTGGTAATGGGTGGATGGTGGTGGTAAGGGGTGGATGGTGGTGGTAATGGGTGGATGGTGGTGGTAAGGGATGGAGGTGGTAAGGGGTGGATGGTGGTGGTAAGGGGTGGATGGTGGTGGTAAGGGGTGGATGAAGGTGGTAAGGGGTGGATGGTAGTGGTAATGGATGGTAATGGGTGGATGGTGGTGGTAAGGGGTGGATGGAGGTGGTAATGGGTGGAGGGAGGTGGTAAGGGGTGGATGGTGGTGGTGAGGGGTGGATGGTGGTGGTAAGGGGTGGATGGAGGTGGTAAGGGGTGGCGGTGGTGGTAATGGGTGGATGGAGGTGGTAAGGGGTGGATGGAGGTGTAAAGGGGTGGCGGTGGTGGTAATTGGTGGATGGATGTGGTAAGGGGTGGATGGAGGTGGTAAGGGGTGGATGGTGGTGGTAAGTGGTGGATGGTGGTGGTAAGGGGTGGATGGTGGTGGTAATGGGTGGAGGGAGGTGGTAATGGGTGGATGGAGGTGGTAAGGGGTGGATGGTGGTGGTAAGGAGTGGATGGTGGTGGTAATGGGTGGAGGGAGGTGGTAATGGGTGGATGGAGGTGGTAAGGGGTGGATGGTGGTGGTAATGGGTGGAGGGAGGTGGTAATGGGTGGATGGAGGTGGTAAGGGGTGGATGGTGGTGGTAAGGGGTGGATGGTGGTGGTAATGGGTGGAGGGAGGTGGTAATGGGTGGATGGAGGTGGTAAGGGGTGGATGGTGGTGGTAAGGGGTGGATGGTGGTGGTAATGGGTGGATGGAGGTGGTAATGGGTGGAGGGAGGTGGTAATGGGTGGCGGGAGGTGGCAGCTTTGTTCTCTTTCTGTCTCCATCCTCCCTTCCCCCCATCCACCTTCTCTCTCTCCCTCTCTCTCTCTCTCTCCCTCTCTCTCTCTCTCTCTCTCTCTCTCTCTCTCCCTCTCTATCTTCCCCTCACTCTCTCTCCTCTCTCTCTCCTTCTCTCTCTCCCTCCTTCCATCTCTCTCCCCCTCTCTCTTTCTCTCTCTCCATCTCTCTCCCTCCCTCCTTGTGTAGTGCATGCAATGACATATATAATGTAGTATTGTGTAGTGTAGACCCCGTTTCAGGGCGGGGACTGGATGGAAAAAAAAAGCGCCAGTGCTTATCTATTATCCTCGATAATAAAGAATTTGTGTTCCATCTCTCTCTCCTTCTTTCTCCCTCCCTCTCTCTCTCTCTCTCTTCCTATCTGTCTCTCTCTCTCTCTCTGTCTCCCTCTCTCTCCTAATGAATTTTAGTTCGTACATACTGTGTTCAATTTTTTTTTATTAATTACATAGCTTGTAAATGAACAGTTTCATTGCCCCCACCCCGTCCCGGCCTATCCCCTACCCCCTTCCCCTATGTGAATCTATACCCACGGCCGAAGCACATCCGACAATTTCAATCTGAATCTCTCTCTCCCCCCCCCCCCCCTCTCTCTCTCCGTCCACCCCTCTCTCTCTCTCTCTCCCTCTCAGTCTCTCCCCTCCCTCACTCTCCCCCCTTCTCTTTCTCTCACTCTTCTGCACCCCCCTTTCCCTCCCGACACCGCCCACCCACCTTCAACCCACACCCACACTGCATTAAAAGTCGAAAACACAACATCGGAGGTCCACAAACCGAAACAAACAAACAACAACAACAAAAAAAAAAAAAATACGGAGCAACAGGAAGCAGTGCTACTGACGCATGCGCAGCAGCCGGCGGAGCGATGCAAGGGACATAACTCTGATAGCATCTTGTGGAAGACGACAGTTGGGTGCGGGTAGGCAGGCAGAGTTACGGGCGACACGAGGAAAATACGGTGACTGGCTAACTGGCTGGGTAGGTAGACTGCCAGACTGAGGGGGGAGAGAGAGAGATGAGAGAGAGATGGGGGAACAGAGGGGGGCCGGAGAGGGGTGGGGGTAAGGAAGAGACAGACAGACAGAGAGAGGGAGGGAGAGAGAGAGAGGGAGAGAGAGAGGGGGTGTGAGAGAGATGGGGGAACAGGGGGGGCAGGAAGAGACAGACAAAGACAGAGACACAAAGAGAGGGAGGGAGAGAGAGAGAGGGGGAGAGAGGGAGGGTGTGTGAGAGAGATGGGGGAACAGAGGGGGGGGGGAAGAGACAGACAGAGACAGACACAGAGAGAGGGAGGTAGAGAGAGAGGGGGAGAGAGACAGAAATTGAGGAAGAGACAGAGACGGAGAGAGAGGGATGAGAGAGATGGGGGAACAGACAGACGGGGGGGGGGGGGAGAGACAGAGACACAGAGAAAGGGAGGGAGAGAGAGGGGGGGAGAGAAGGGGGAGAGACAGAGATTGAGGGAGAGACAGAGAGGGAGAGAGACAGGGGGAGAGAGATGGGGGAACAGAAGGGGAAGGAAAGAGACAGAGACACAGAGAGAGGGAGGGAGAGAGGGGGGAGACAGAGAGATTTAGGGAGAGACAGAGACGGAGAGAGAGAGGGGTGAGAGAGATGGGGGAACAGACAGAGGGGGACAGGGGGCGGGGGAAGAGACACAGAGAGAGAGACACAGAGAGAGAGAGGGAGGGAGGGAGAGTGAGGGGGATAGAGGGGGAGACAGAGAGAGATTGAGGGAGAGAGAGAGGGAGAGGAGAGAGAGAGAAGAAAGAGAGAGATGGGTGAGAGAGATGAGGGAACAGACACAGGGGGAAGAGGAAGCGACAGAGACAGAGAAGCAGAGAAAGGGAGGGAGAGAGAGAGTGGGGGAGACAGAGAGAGATTGAGGGAGAGACAGAGACGGAGAGAGAGAAGGGTGAGAGAGATGGGGGAACAGACAGAGGGGGTGAGGGGGAGGAAGAGACAGAGACATAGAGAGATGGAGGGAGAGGGGGGGGACAGAGAGAGATTGAGGGAGAGACAGAGGGAGAGAGAGGGAGGGGAGAGAGAGAGAAGAGAGAGAGAGAAATGGGTGAGAGAGAGTGAGACAGACAGGCAGACAGAGAGAGAGGGGGCGGAGGGTGACAGAGACAGAGAGAAAATGAGAGGGAGAGAGCAACGGAGGGAGAGAGGGATGGAGAGAGAAATACAGAGAGCGAGAGAGACAGACACAGAGAAAGAGAGGGAGAGAGAGAGGGGGGAGAGATTGAGGGAGAGACAGAGACGGAGAGAGAGAGGGGTGAGAGAGATGGAGGAACAGACAGAGGGGGGGAGGGAGGAAGAGACAGAGACATAGAGAGAGGGAGGGAGAGAGAAATACAGAGAGAGTGTGAGAGATAGAGACACAGAGAAAGAAAGGGAGAGAGAGATGGGGGGAGAGAGGGATGGAGAGAGAAATACAGAGAGAGTGTGAGAGATAGAGACACAGAGAAAGAAAGGGAGAGAGAGATGGGGGGAGAGAGGGATGGAGAGAGAAATACAGAGAGAGTGTGAGAGACAGAGACACAGAGAAAGAAAGGGAGAGAGAGGGAGGGGGAGAGGGATGGAGAGAGAAATACAGAGAGAGTGTGAGAGACGCGAGAGTGGGCGTGAGAGGAAGAGAGGGGGAGAGAAAGGGGGAGAGAGACAGAGACAGACAGACAGACAGACAGAGAACTCCCACTCCGTCAGTTTAAGGGGACAGGTGATTTAAAACAAGTGGGTGGAAAGTAGACGTGAAGCTGGCAGCCAGGCAAAACACACCAACACAAAGTCTTCAGGACTGATACTTCGGAATTGTGATGTCTCCGATTGTTGTGTCTCGGTCTGAAAACAGAGAAAGAAAGAGAGAGAGAGAGGGGGGGGGGGCAGGGTGAGAGAGAGGGAGAGAAAGGGGGAAGGGGTGAGACGGAGGGAGAGAGAAGGAGAGGGAGAAAGAGAGAGAGGGGGGCAGGGTGAGAGAGAGAGGGGAAAGGGGAGAGAGAGAGGGATTGAGGAGGGGGGGGAGAGGGGGGAGGATAAGGAGAGAGAAAGCGAGAGAGAGGGGGGGGGGAGGGGGGGGGGGCAAGGAAGGAGGGAGAAAGAGAGGGGGAGAGGGAGGAGGAGAGAGAGGGGGGAAGAGGTGGAGAGAGAGGGTGATAGGGAGAGAGCGAGAGAGAGGGGGGTAAGGGAGAGGGGGGGTAGGGAGAGAGAGGGGGGAGAGGGAGAAAGAGAGGGGGGTGAGAGAGGGGAGAGGGACACAGAGAGAGACCGACACACAGACACACAGACAGACACACAGAGACAGAGACGCTAGTCATTCAGATGAGAACCAAAGTAACGTGCGCGTAGCACTGATACACTTGGCACACGTAAAAGAACCCATGGCAACAAGAGAGTTGTCTCTGGCAAAAATTTCGTAGTATAATCCACTCTAATACATGTGTACACGCATGCGTGCGTGCGTGACTAACTGAAGCCAGACTGAATGAGAAGGGAAACGAATGATGAGCGCGAGAAGGCCGAACAAGCAAAACAGGACAAAAAGTCCAGCTTTCTAGAAACCACTTAGGTTGGCGCTACGAAAAAAACAGTAGGCGAAATGGGAATAGGCAAACTGGACCCCAAGGTAAATGCGGGGAGTGAATGACTGTGCCTTTCTTCTTCTTCTTCTTCTTCTTCTTCGTTCGAGGGCTGCAACCCCCACGTTCACTCGTATGCACACGAGTGGGCTTTTACGTGTATGACCGTTTTTACCCCGCCATGTAGGCAGCCATACTCCGCTTTCGGGTGTGTGCATGCTGGGTATGTTCTTGTTTCCATAACCCACCGAACGTTGACATGGATTACAGTATCTTTAACGTGTGCATTTGATCTTCTGCTTGCATATACACACGAAGGGGGTTCAGGCACTAGCAGGTCTGCACATGTGTTGACCTGGGAGATCGTAAAAATCTCCACCCTTTACCCACCAGGCGCCGTCACCGTGATTCGAACCCGGGACCCTCAGATTGACAGTCCAACGCTTTAACCACTCGGCTATTGCGCCCGTCATTGTGCCTTTCAATTTCTTTCACATTTATTGTAGAATGTATATGTGCGTCCCCCACCATTCAGTTACAAACCCGAAAGTCGCAACGTAAGTTGGAGAACTGTAATTCTGTTCAAATCAATGGGAATTCTTTAAAACCACTACATCTCGGGGGATGCTACTACTACTGCTGTTGTTGTTCTTGTTTCTGCTACTACTATTACCACACTACTACTGCTGCTGTTGCTACTGCTACTGCCACTGCATCTGCTATTACTACTACTGTTGCTGCTGCTGCTACTACTACTACTACAAATGATGATAGTAGTAATAGTTATAATAATAATTGAAATAATAATGATAATGATAATCCATTTGACGAACGAGAATGAAATCATCATCATCATCATCATCATCATCATCATCATCATCATCATCATCAGAATAACTTTAATCATAATCCTAGATAAATAGATAACATTTCCCCTGTTCTCCTAGTTATTTGCAGCAGTTCGTCTTGTCTCATTGGATCCAATTCTAAGTACAGCTGCAGCCAGAAGCTTATCATCATTGTGCGAATATTCGTTTCAGAAATATTTGTATCCGTATCTATCAACGCCACTAATAAAAAAAAAAATGTCTATAAAAAAAATTTAAATAAAAAAAACCTTCATCTCTCATAGATCAATCAATTAATCAGTTAATTAATCAATAGATAGATAAGTAGATTAATATAAAAAAAATAAATAAATAAATAGATTTATAAATTGATAAATAGATAACCAAACAAATAAACAAATAAATAGATATATAATGCTGCCTCTCTTCACTGCAAGTATTAATTTTGCATAATTCCCATTGGATCATGATCATATGTACAGCTGAAACCAAATAGGCCTACTTCTGATCATTATGCGAATCGAATATCCGCTACAAACAAAAATAAATAAATAAATAAATAAAGCAACAACAACAACAACAACAACAACAATATATATATATATATATATATATATATATATATATATAATTATATAATTATATATGGATTCGCAGTCATTTCAAAACGCTCACTTCTCATGATTACGTTTACACATCTCTAAGCGATTAGCCAATAATGAAGAATGAATGGTTTCTGAGAAAGTAATCAATTCGCGTAGAGTCGAAAACATCACGGAAAAGTTTTCTTTCGGGATGAGAGAGAGAAAGGAGGGGGGGGGGGGGGGGTCGCGGGGGGGGGGGGGGGGGGGGGGGGGGGGGGTCATGGGAGTTTTTGGCGAGGGGAAAAATGGGATGAGAATCTATCATCATTGGCAAGAGGAATTCATGGATTTCTGTCTCCATGCGGTGCCGATGCTGACAAAATGATGGCAGTGTCAGGCTCTGAAAAATATCTATCATCCTGTCTGATTTGAGTCGAGTCTTTTGCCGCTCATGTATGACCTTTGGGAAAATGCCAGTTTGTGTGTGTGTGTGTGTGTGTGTGTGTGTGTGTGTGTGTGTGTGTGTGTGTGTGTGTGTGTGTGTGTTTCTTTGTGTATGTGTGTGTGTGTGCATGTGTGTGTGTCTGTCAGTCTATGTCTGTGTGTGTTAGTGACAACAGACACTGATCAAACCCAAAGAGCCACAAATCCCTTCGTCCAGAACAATCCCTCCCCCCGAAAACGGAGTACGACTGCCTACATGGCGGGGAAAAAAAACGGTCAGAAACGTCACACCCCATTCGATCGTGTGCTCGGGTAAACGTTGGGAGTCACGGCCCACGAACAAAGAACAACAATTCCTTTGTCCTGTCTCTTCAAACACAGCAAATACCCGTAATACCACCACCACCCCATCACGCCACCTTATAACCCAGTGGTCAAAGCGTTGGACTTTCAATCTGAGGGTCCCGGGTTCGAATCTCGGTAACGGCGCCTGGTGGGTAAAGGGTGGAGATTTTTACGATCTCCCAGGTCAACATATGTGCAGACCTGTTAATACCTGAACCCCCTTCGTGTGTATATGCACACAGAAGATCAAATACGCACGTTAAAGATCCTGTAAACCATGTCGGTGTTCGGTGGGTTATGGAAACAAGAACATACCCAGCATGCACATCCCCGAAAACGGAGTACGGCTGCCTACATGGCGGGGGTAAATAAACAAAACGGTCATACACGTGAAATGTTAAATGTAACATGTTTGTCTGAGTGTGTATGTGTGTGAGGTCTGATTGAATGACACGGGAAACGAAGAGCCAAATGGCAGCCGTCAGTCTGTTCTACCCAGGTAGGCAGCCTGTTGTGTAAACGACCCCGTGTTTGTAAAGCGCTTAGAGCTTGGTCTCCGACCGAGCATAGGCGCTGTATAAGTATCCATGTCAATCAATCAATCAATCAGTCCCCACTGCGTTCTGTGTTCCTTCACCCACCCACACCCCCCCTCTTCCTGGAACACTAAACCCCTCCCACCCACCCCCCTCCTTCTTCACTCCACACGCCAACACGACCTCCCTCCCCACCAGCGAAACGTTCAGAAATAATAATTCTTCATCATGACCTGTGTCCTCTCTCTGACCTCATCCTGATGACGAAAACTTTCCGCGCATGTCAGCCGCACGTCCCGCCATGCCGCGCTCAGACTGATAGGAAATCTGGGGTCCCGGTACAGTGATGGCTTCAAAATACCCCCCCCCCCCCACCCCCCCCCCCCCACCCCGCCGCCCCCCCCTCTCCCACCCCCAACCGCCACCTCTCTACCACCACCCACCCCCTCTCTCGCTGGGTTTTACCCAGGGGTCATTCTGGGCTGGCCACCATCCACCCTCGGGAATCATAATTATATGGCTTGTCAAGATCGTTCTTCCTATTACCACCATCATGGTTAGAAATTACCCCCCCACCCCCTCCCCCGCCCTTTTCTACAGGTCTTGAATTAAGCTACTCAAAAAAGTATGAGGTATTAGTGTTGAAAGCGGAGATTTGATCAAGACTCACAACTGCCAGTTTTGATACAGCAATATTGAAAGCTCGTGTTCAGTTTGGAAACGTGACGTAAATGCTGTTTGTGACGTAGAAGTGTTCGTGACGTGTTTCTGCGTGTCTTAAAAAACACAAAATAATTGATGCTGTCGATAAGACAGAGAGAGGGGTTGAGAAGCCAAAGTGACAGTGATACAATTTCTACATGATGAAGGTGGAGTATGGAACGATGTGAGTGTTTCATTTTGATTTCCTGCATGACAACGAAATACCAAAGAAGAGCAACGAAATTATTAAAAGAATGCAAGAATATCAGTTATCAACAAAGCCTTACATACTTAAATCACCATTCACTAAAAGGTAGAAGAGTAAGAGGAGATTTGATTGAAACTTATAAGACGTTAAACAACATAAATGATGTAAATGCAAGACATATCTTTAGAATGTCGGACTATGATAGTACAAGGAACTCAGTAAAGAAAATTTGTTTAGAACACTGCAGCACCAACATTAGAAAAAATTCATTGACAAACCGAATTGCACAAACATGGAATGCACTACCAACCGAAGTTAAACTTGCACAAAATACTAACACGTTCAAAAATCTCCTTGACACCAACACCATCTTAAAAGAACATTTTTTTGATTATGATGAATAAAACAAAGTTTCTTACAGAAATGCACTTGCGTACCCCGCCCAGCAACAACAACAAAAGAAGAAGAAAATTAATAAATGAAATATAAAGGAAGAAGTGAAGATGAAGATTCGATGGGGACATAAAAAGGCCGAGAGGTCTAGGCAGATGACTTGCCAGTCCCTATACTACTACTGCTACTACATTTTGAATTCCTGCATGGTGGGTTCCTTTGTGGAGAACAGTGGATCTGAACCATTGGATACAGGCCATCACGGCGTTCACATTTTCGTCGTAACAGCGTGTTGTTCTGGAATAACCTTTACTGACCTCCCCTCCAAGATAACCGGGGCTGATCTACCTTCTATAGAAGACATATATTATAAGCGGCTACTCAAAACAGCAAAATCAATCAGACAGGACGAATCACATCCAGCTTTTGGGATTTTTTGAGATGCTCCCCTCTGGTCGACGGTACAGAAGTATAAGGACGAAAACCAATCGCTTCGCCAATAGCTTTTCCCCCAAAGCAGTCAATGCCCTGTCTCTCGAACAAATCCAGTATGATAAATAGAATTGTGCAACCAACAACCATCTACCTGAAGATCTAGTCATCAGCCCCATCCACATGTAATATGCAGCTTCTGTTCAAACGTGTGTGTGTGAGAGAGAGAGAGGGGGGGGGGGGGTTGTGTGTGTGCGTGCGTGATTGTGTGTGTGTGTGTGTGCAGTGCGTGCATGTGTGAGTATGCACAAGTTTGTTTTTTTTATAGTGATATGCACTTGTGTGTATCTGAATTTCTACAGTATCTGTGTTTGTGTATGATTTTCGATTTATGTTCGTATCTTATACTATCCCCCACCCCCACCCCCACCCCCAATATTCCTTGTGATCGTACACTTGGTAATAAAGACATATTCTTTTCTATTCTATTCTACTCTATTCTATTCTATTCTATTCCATTGGGAACAAACATTGTGTAGCTCTGCTTTGGCAGTCTGCTCTGATTTTGACTGGACCAGCATCACCCCAGGGGGGTCAACTGAATGATGGATGATATGGATACTTACATAGAACTTATTCTCGGTCAGAGACCAAGCTCTAAGCGCTTTACAAACACGGAGTCATTTACACAACAGGCTGCCTACCTTGGTACAGCCGACTGATGGCCGCTATT
Source organism: Babylonia areolata (assembly GCF_041734735.1). Classification (NCBI taxonomy): domain Eukaryota; kingdom Metazoa; phylum Mollusca; class Gastropoda; order Neogastropoda; family Buccinidae; genus Babylonia; species Babylonia areolata. Next base: position 2,651,728 of record NC_134909.1, read on the forward strand.
GGGCGCTCATCATTCGTTTCCTGTGTCATTCAATTTCAGTCACGCATACATACAGACATGTACCATTTTACGTGTATGACCGTTTTGTTTATTTACCCCGCCATTTAGGCAGCCATACTCCGTTTTCGGGTGTTGGGGGGGGGGGTGCATGCTGGGTATGTTCTTGTTTTCATAACCCACCGAATGCAGACATGGATTACAGGATCATAACGTGCGTATTCGATATTCTGCTTGCATGTACACACGAAGCGGGTTCAGGCTCTAGCAGGTCTGCACATATGTTCACCTGGGAGATCGGAAAAATCTCCAACCTCTACCCATCAGGCGCCGTTACAGAGATTTGAACCCAGGACCCTCAGATTGAAAGCCTAACGCTTAACCACTGGGCTATTGCGCCCGTCAAGCGAGTCTTGAGTAACTCCCTTATCCGTTACGAGAAAGGGGCGGTGGGGGTGGGGGTGAGGGGTATAATGCATCTTGTGGGGGAGGGGTGGGGGCAGTTCTGACCAGTTGAAGTTTACCCCCCAGGGGGTCATTCCAGGCCAGCCCACACTGACCCCGGAGTTAATATGAGCAAGCCAGATTTGACTCCGGGGTAAAAATCAACGGGGGTACGAACAGGCTGCTGCACCGGATGCAGCAGTGGTGGACTTTTTAACCCCTTGACTTCTAAATATCGGTGAATTGAGGTGTGTCTTCAATGTGAAGTGTACTCACTACTTATGTCTACTTACCGATGGTGCAGTCCCTTGTAGAAAAACCCAATGGCAAAGTGGTGACTGACATCCTCACAAATAAGCTCTGTCTTACCTCAGTCAGGTGACACCCCTTCGCAGACCAACATACTCGTCACCAGCATTTAAGGGGTTAAACTAAAAAAAAAAATAAAACGAAAATAAATAAATAAATAAATACATAAGAGATGATACTGATAATAAATAAAACTTGCTCTGCAGAAAGTGGAAACTCTAAATTCACAAGCTGCGGGCTGGAAATGAGGAAGTTAAGCATTAGAAATAATTGTAATAACACATGCACGCACGGACGCGCACCCCCACACGCACGCACACACAGAAACACACACACACACACACACACACACACACACAGAGAAACACGCACACGCACGCACACACACACACACACATACCCACTCATGCGCAGGCAATGGCCGAGACCCTGTCACGGAAAGGTGCACGCTAGTTTTTTTTAATCTGTCATTTCGAAAGACAAACTGCAGGAGTTTCCCGGCAGCAGTCCAAGTCACCATTATAGATGGGAGATCTGACACCTCCTAGGGAGCTGGTTCAGGGGGGGTTTGGGGGGGGGGGGGGTGGAGAGTGATTGATTAACTCCGGTCATTAGTTTGTGGGGGGGGGGGGGCAGGAGAGAGAGGTTGGGGTAGTGGAGAAGGGAGATAGAGAGGAAGACAGAGAGAGGGGAGGGACGGAGTGGACTAGACAGAAAAGAGAGAAAGAATGAAGAAGGGGGGTGTGGGGAAGTAGAAGGAAAATGAGAGAGAGAGAGAGAGAGGGAACGAGAGGAGACAGATAAAAAATTGTGGTAGTAAAAGAAGAAAAATGAATGCCAGAGAGAGAGAAGGAGAAAGAGGGAGGTGGGGGGGAGGGTGGTGGTGGAAGAAACACAGACAGGAACAGACTCAACAGAGAGAATGGATGGAAAGCAGAAGCAATTTGTTTCGTACAAAGTACTACTGCTTGTTTTCCATGTACCGTGATCTGATCTTGGTAAATCACACACACTATCTTTCCTTCCTTATGTATCTGGGGCGGAAAAAAACACTCGCTTTGAACCTAAATGTTGATCTCATCCTGAAGTATGCTTATCAGATTAACGCAGTAAAAACAAATTTGTATCATTTCCTCTCGATCTGTCAGTTCACACATTCATCATTCCATGCTCTCAACTTTGATATGCTCGAGGAGCGGCTAAACCGTGATTTTCCAGATTTCTATTTCCCGTTTTTTCAACTATTCCTTCACTGCATTGATTTTTCACAAACTCTGCACCCGGACAGTTTATATGTCCCCTCCCCCGCCCACAAAATCTTCCCAGGGACAAATCTGGCATGGGTGGGACACTTTGGGGCGTATCACAGCCCGAACGCCAAGGACTTAACAGTCCGTGCTTCAGTAACCAGCACGGGCAAAGGGCGGTAATCACGTTGTGCCCAACGGCACCTGGTTATCTCCCTTACCAGATCCACAACAGCTTCCGGGCTGGGTTGGCAGGCGGGGAGTGGCGTCAGGTGAAACGAGGGGTGGATTATGGATGGTTGGCCAGGGTGCAGCAACGGCTGTCATGAGGAGGGGGTGTGTGTGGGAGGGGGTGGGGGTGGGGGGTGGCCATCATCACTCTCACCCCTTCTTCCATGCAGTGGTGGCCCAGTGGTAACGCGTTCACATAGGAAGCGAGAGAACCTGAGCACACAGGATCGAATCACGACCACGCTGGCCAGAATTCTCTCCACCTCCACAAGACCTTGAGTGGCGCTTCGGACGCTGATCGTTCGGCTTAGGCGATCAGCCCAGGTGTCGTGTGTGGATTGCACTTAGCGCACGTTAAACAACCCACGGCAAGAACACAGGTGTCCCTGGCAAAAAGTCCGTTATAACACCCACTTAAAAAAATATATATATATAAATATATATATATACATTATATATATGTGTGTGTGTGTGTGTGTGTGCAGACGATTATGTATGTATGTATGTAGAAAAAAAGACCGAAGTTGTGCAAGAAACCGCACCCGGTGAGCCCTACAAGGAACCGCACATCACACTAAAGGGCCAGAAGCGACAGACAGCTGACAGCTTTACCTATCTGGGCACGGTACTCTTTCACGGCTGATGGACATCGATGCACAGAACAGCAACAGAAGTTCCGAAGCCGGTGTCGCCTTTAGGAGACTCCGTCAGGAAAGTATGGGAGACTGGGAAGGACTCAGCCTCACCACCAAGCTGAAGGTCTACCGAGCAGTGGTACTGACCACCCTTCTCTATGCCTTCAGACCTGGACTGCCCACAGCAGACACGCTCAACCACTTCCACCTGAGCTGCCTCTGCGGACTTCTCCACGTACGATGGCAAGACAAAGTCCCAGACACGGAGGTCCTGGAACGGACAGTGTCTACACCCTCCTACAGAAAGCCCAAGCCTGATGGGCTGGCCATGTTGTCAGGATGTCTGATACACAGTCCACTGCCATATCAGCTGCTGCATGGAGAGCTGAGCAAGGGCAAGTGCTCAGGAAGAGGGGTGGTGTGGGAGGGGGGGGGGGGCAGAAGAAGAAAGTGCTTCAAAGACTGCCTCAAAGTGTCCCTCAAAGACCTCAACATCAAGCTGGGAATCGCTTGCTCTGGACCGCCCAACCTGGCGAAGCAAGAACAGTAACGGAGCGTACACACTGGCAGAGAAGAGACACACCACAGAGGCTCCGAGGAAACGCGCCGCGCGCAAGGCACGAGCTGCCTCCACTCCCACTGCAGCACCAACCATCACGTGTCCCACATGTGGACGAGCTTTCCGGGCCCGGATTGGCTTCACCAGTCACCCCCGACCCACAGTCACAGAGCCTCCAGCTGACACTGAAGCCATGGTCATTTCCGAATCTGAAGGACGAACAACATGCATGTATGCATGTACGTATGTACGCATGTACACATGTATGTTTGTCTGTATGTATTTATTTGTTACCACAGTTTTTTTCATTTCCTAAAAACAAAGAAATCGCCCAAAGTAGAGGAAACTCAGCAGTTTTGATATATTCTGAACTGGGGTGGGGATGGGACGACAGGGGTGGGGATGGGGCGACAGGGGCGGGGATGGGGCGAGAGGGGTGGGGATGGGGCGAGAGGGGTGGGGATGGGGCGAGAGGGGCGGGGATGGGGCGAGAGGGGTGGGACGACAGGGGTGGGGATGGGGCGAGAGGGGTGGGGATGGGACGACAGGGGTGGGGATGGGGCGACAGGGGTGGGGATGGGGCGAGAGGGGTGGGGATGGGACGACAGGGGTGGGGATGGGGCGAGAGGGGTGGGGATGGGGACGACAGGGGTGGGCATGGGGCGACAGGGATGGGGATGGGGCGACAGGGGTGGGGATGGGACGACAGGGGTGGGGATGGGGCGACAGGGGTGGGGATGGGGCGACAGGGGTGGGGATGGGGCGACAGGGGTGGGGATGGGGGGATGGGGCGACAGGGGCGGGGATGGGACGACAGGGGTGGGGATGGGGCGACAGGGGTGGGGATGGGGCGACAGGGGTGGGGATGGGGCGACAGGGGTAGGGATGGGGGGATGGGGCGACAGGGGCGGGGATGGGGCGACAGGGGTGGGGATGGGGCGGGGATGGGGCGAGAGGGGTGGGGATGGGGCGAGAGGGGTGGGGATGGGGCGAGAGGGGCGGGGATGGGGCGAGAGGGGCGGGGATGGGGCGAGAGGGGTGGGGATGGGGCGACAGGGGTGGGGATGGGGCGAGAGGGGCGGGGATGGGGCGAGAGGGGTGGGGATGGGGGGCGACAGGGGTGGGGATGGGCGACAGGGGTGGGGATGGGGCGACAGGGGTGGGGATGGGGGGCGACAGGGGTGGGGATGGGGCGAGAGGGGTGGGGATGGGGCGAGAGGGGTGGGGATGGGGCGAGAGGGGCGGGGATGGGGCGACAGGGGTGGGGATGGGGCGACAGGGATGGGGATGGGGCGAGAGGGGCGGGGCGGGGCAGCGTGAGGAGAGCGAACGGCAAGAGAAAGAAAACTGCTTCGTTCGTGGGCTGCAACTCTCTCGTTCCCTCATAATTCACGAGTGGGCTTTTACGTGCATGACCGTTTTTACCCTGCCATGTAGGCAGCTAAACTCCATTGTCAGGTCTCTGCATGCTGGGTATGTTAATTCTTGCTTCTATAACCCTTCAACACGCTGAAGTGGGTTACAGGATCTTTGACTAGCGTATCTTACTCATATGTTGACCTGGGAGATCGGAACCCCCCCCCCCCCCCCCACCACCCAAACCCCTCCCAACCCCTTCACCCACAAGGCAAACCGAAACCGTGGATCGAACTCAGGAAGCTTGGGCGAGAATTTGGTGCTCTAACCATTCGGCCACGTCACCCATCAGCTAGATATCAAATCATGCAGGCACTTTCATCAATCTGGACGTTGCGTCAGACATCGACAAACTGAACACCACGCCAGGTCTTTGGGAAACTCTCTCTCTCTCTCTCTCTCTCTAACTCTCTCTCTCTCTCTAACTCTGTCTCGCTCGCTCGCTCGCTCACACACACACACACACACACACACACACACACACACACACACACTGACACACGAGACGAGAGAGAGTTTCTTCTGGTCACCGACTCCGGGATGAGCGGTCAAAGCTGAATCACCAGCTTCATCCACGCATCATTTCAGCGAGATTCCCACCCATGCACACACTCCCCCTACACACACACACCCCCAGTGAGCCAATTCCTTCGGTTCTTATTAATCCCTGCCCGCGAACTCTCGATAAATCAGGGAAATACGCAGTTAGCGCTGACAGCAGCTTTGACGCTCCTTGGGAGATCTTACAAATCCTTGTGATGGGTTATCTGGAAATTCCTGGATTCCTACTCCGCCTTACTCATCGCCGGAAGATGAAATTTGCTTTACGACCCATCGACCGACAGCGGAGATTGGGACACGGGCGAGCAGAGAGAGGAGAGGCGGAAGTGGGCAAGGAGGGGAGATAACTGAGTTTCCGTTCTGATTAATTAATCAACCCGGCTTCAGAACGAGGAGAATTAAGGGGGAAAAACCTGGTGCTGGGATGTCACTCCCCAAGAGTTGCCTCACCTTGGTTTGAATTTTATTTCCGTCCATCTCACCACTTTCTTAAATCAGCTTCTGACTCATCGGTGTCGTCATCGCACTGATTACGTCATCAAGCGGATTACTGAAACTGGTGCGAGCACGTCATACTTCTGCGTTCGTAGGCTGCAACTCTAACATTCACTCCAAGTGGGGTTTTATGTTTTCGACCGTTTTTACCCGCCATGTAGGCAGCCATACTCCGTTTTCGGAGGTGGGTATGCTGGGTATGTTACTGCTTCGATAACCCACCGAACGCTGACATGGATTACAGGATCTGAAACGTGCAGACCTGTTTGTGCCTGAACCCCCTTCGTATGTGTACGCACACAGAAGATCAAATATGCACGTTAAAGATCCTGTAATCCATGTCAGCACTGGGTAGGTCAGTTATGGAAACAAGAACATACCAAGCGTGCACACCCCACGAAAGCAGTATAGCTGCCTACAAGGCTGGATTAATAAACAAAAACGGTCACACACGTAAAAATGTTACATGTCTGTATGGGTGTGTATGTGTGCGTGCCTGAAATATGATTGAATGACATAGGAAACGAATGATTAGCGTCCAATGGCAGCCGTCAGTCGGCTCTACGCAGGTAGACAGCCTGTTGTGCAAATGGCTCCGAGTTTTTAAAGCGCTTAGAGCTTGGTCTCCGACCGAGGATAGGCGCTATATGAGGAGTCATATCATTCATCATCATCATCATCAGTTATGTTTGGTCCATCACCACCCCCAAACACGCCACTGAACAACAAGAACCGGCAAATTAATCAACAAGAACAAAACAACGATATCAACAATCATTTGGTCTTCATGGTTCACTTTAGTAACTGCAGCAGCAGCCCAACATCACCACTATATCAAGGGATATGCAGCGAGAGGGAGAGACAGTGACAGGAGGGTTTGGTTGAGGGAGAGAGAGGGGGAGGGAGAGGGGGGAGGGAGAGAGAGGGGGGGGGCCAAAAGGTTCTAAAGTGAGACGTAGAGAGAGTTAAATTTGACCAGCTAGCTCAGTCACACACACACACACACACACACTCACATACACACACGCACGCACGCACACACACACACACACACACACACACACACACACACACACACACACACACACACACACTGCGTGTATAATTGCGAACGATTCAAAAACCGCCCCACTTCGAAGCGTTCTTGACGGTTGCATTTCACAATTTAACGTCTGCTTCGACCTTTTTCTAATACTAACCTTACTGAATATCCATTTCCAAGAAGCAGTCAAACATCAGCTATTTCTGGCTATTTCCGCGCTCTTTCTTCTCTTCGCGCACCACTGCCGACCAAAGTTACAAACGTGCTCTCAAAATCCTAAAATTAAGGGAAGCCAAGTTGTAGGACTTAAAGCCTGAACCGGACTATAAATGGCGGGCGATTTGAATCAAGCCAGTTTCTCACCAGAGTCTGACACTGTGACGTCGGTGAAGGTTTATTCAAAATAAAAGCCTAATAAAGCTACGGTTTGGCTTCATTTATGGCAGAGAGCGAGATTTGCCTAGCAGCTTCCAATCTAGACCTGAATTGACTTTGGAAAGTACAAAATGTGTCAGCTACACGTAATACAAAATTTGAATGCAGAGAAAAGGGGCGGAGCTAGAGCCGTTTGTGTTTGCGCTAGACGTGTCTGTCAGATAAAAATAGCACCAGCACGTGGTACTGTCCGGTGAGAATTGGAAAGCATGCAGACAGCCCCTCGACGTTGGCAACCGTAAACGACCACATTGTTTGTAAAACATGCAAACGGAGAGAAATATGACGATCTACTAACCTACCGGACACGTGCTCGCGCTTTTTATAGATAAACTCCGCCCCTTTCCCTTTTATGGATAGGCTCTAGTGCGCATGCGCAACCGAAACCTTGCTCTCGGGAGTTAAGACTTTAAACTTTGACACAGTTTAAAATAGTTGATATGATCGGATATGTTGAATGCGTATTACTCGCACTGGGAGAATTTTAGAAAGCATATTGGTGACAGATCAGAACGTCAGTTTTGACAGGAATCTGCAAAGTAGTGTCGTTTGCTTTTTTTTATTTTTTTTTATTTTTTATAACCGTTAGATATTTTGATGTGAGTCTATTTGCGAACGATGCTGCACAGTTTCTGGGTACTCTCAAAAGCCGGGCAGTGCGTGTGTGCGTGCGGTGTGAGGTGTGTGTGTGTTCAAATGTCTGTTTGTGTGCATGTGCGATCAAAACCAACAATGCAACAGTCTGGTACCATGTTCCATTAATATGTTATATCTAATGAGTTAAGACCTGCTCCTGTTTTAATTGTCTACATGTACGTAAAGCTGTAGTCCGCAATTAGACTTGCCCTTTCGCTTTCAGTTTACCCTCAGGCACCCCTGCTATTTCAAACGTCGACAAAACGTTGAAAAGAATGAGCAGACGAACTTTTCTTGGTGCAACCAGTCGGAGAAAGCCTTCAAAAACAAAACAAAACAAAACAAAAAAACAAAAACAAAAAAAAGACAACTACGATTGACCATTCTTCGACATATTATCTTGACAGTGCACATGTTGAGCTGGTCACTTCGACTGGACCGCTCGCGATTAGGCATACCTACCCTAAACAGTTTTTTTAGGATTGGTGTAATAAGAAATGATAATTGCTAAAGATTATTGTTTATTTCATTGGGTCATCTCTCTCTCTCTCTCTCTCTATCTATCTATCTATCTATCTATCTATCTATCTATTTCTCTTTGTTTCCCTCACACTATGTGCGAAGCTGTGCGTGTTTATGTGCATGTTTTTGTGTGTCTGAGAGAGAGAGAGAGAGAGAGAGAGAGAGAGAGAGAGAGTCTGTTTATATCAGTATGTGTTTATGTGTATTTGTGTTTGTATGTGTGTGTGTTCACTTTTATGTGTGTGCGTGCGCCCGCGCGCGAGTGTGTGTGTGTGTGTGTGTGTGTGCTTTCTTCCTATTCCAGCATGCTGTGGTTGTTGCTGTTCCCTATTCCTGCTGTCATAGTTACCTCCCTTTTGACAAAACTAGTTCACTTCAGAAAGAACGTGAAGTCCGAGAGAGCCGAGTCTCACGTGCCTGTCCACAGTGAGTTTGTTGTTGACACCTCTGTGTCTGTTCACTGTGCGCTTGGCCACGAAGGTGGGAGTGGTTGGTGATGGAGGGGGTGTTTGGGAGGATGGGGGAGAATTTCCAGGCTAGTTTGTTTGTTTTTTTTCCCCGCACCTGCGCAAACTTTGCTGTGCTAAACGGGACCGCCATGTTTCGTGGCTCATTTAACTCTGTGTGTGAACATGAACCTGGGTTTGCAGAATAACGAGAGGTTAGTATTCATTTGTCATGGAATATAGTGTTGTTAGTGGTAATGTTCAACTTTAGAATACTAAACTCAGGGGGGCTGTTTAGACGAAAAACAAAGGGTGTTTTAGGCTCACCTCGATGCGCTGAGTTGAATGGAACCCTCAGCTAAGCTCTAGGACCACTCCTTTCCCATGAAACTGCGACAAATACACAGTAAGCTGAGTACTCCTTCCCCACCTGCACGCCATTTTGACTGCAATGAAAACACACAGAGATTGATGACGCGACCACCCGCGTGATCAGCAGTCAAAATGGCTTGCAGGTGGTTGCTCTGGCTGTGATCAGCTGAGCTTACTGTGTATAAAATTGTCGCAGTTTCATGGGAAAGTAGTGGTCGTACAGCTTAGCTGAGGGTTCCATTCAACTTAGCGCATCGAGGTGAGCCTAAGACACCCTTTGTTTTTCGTCTAAACAGCCCCCCTGAGTTTAGTATTCTAAAGTTGAACATTACCGTGTTGTTAGTATTAGTCACTCGTGGACGGAATACAGTGTTGTTTGTTAGTATCAATTAGTCACAGAATACAATGTTGTTAGTATCAATTAGTCACGGAATACAATGTTGTCAGTATCAATTAGTCACGGAATACAATGTCAGTATCAATTAGTCACGGAATACAATGTTGTCAGTATCGATTAGTCACAGAATACAATGTTGTCAGTATCAATTAGTCACAGAATACAATGTTGTTAGTATCAGACACAGAATACACTGTTGTCAGTATCAGTCACGGAATACAATGTTGTCAGTATCAGTTAGTCACGGAATACTTGTCAGTATCAATTAGTCACAGAATACAATGTTGTCAGTATCAATTAGTCACGGAATACAATGTTGTCAGTATCAATTAGTCACGGAATACAATGTTGTCAGTATCAATTAGGTACGGAATACAATGTTGTCAGTATCATTTAGTCACAGAATACAATGTTGTCAGTATCAATTAGTCACGGAATACAATGGTGTCAGTATCATTTAGTCACGGAATACAATGTTGTCAGTATCAATTAGTCACGGAATACTTGTCAGTATCAATTAGTCACGGAATACAATGTTGTCAGTATCAATTAGGTACGGAATACAATGTCAGTAACAGTCATGGAATACAATGTTGTCAGTATCAATTAGTCACAGAATACAATGTTGTCAGTATCAGTTTGTCACGGAATACGATTTTGTCAGTATCAATTAGTCACAGAATACACTTGTCAGTATCAATTAGTCACGGAATACACTGTTGTCAGTATCAATTAGTCACGGAATACGATTTTGTCAGTATCAATTAGTCACAGAACACACATGTCAGTATCAATTAGTCACGGAATACAATGTTGTCAGTATCAGTTTGTCACGGAATACGATTTTGTCAGTATCAATTAGTCACAGAATACACTTGTCAGTATCAATTAGTCACAGAATACACTTGTCAGTATCAATTAGTCACGGAATACAATGTTGTCAGTATCAATTAGTCACGGATTACAATGTTGTCAGTAGCAATTAGTCACGGAATACAATGTCAGTAGCAATTAGTCACGGAATATAGTGTATTTGTATTTCTTTTTATGACAACAGATTTCTCTGTGTGAAATTCGGGCTGCTCTCCCCAAGGAGAGCGTGTCGCTACACTACAGTGCCACCCAATTTTTTGTATTTTTTCCTACGTGCAGTTTTATTTGTTTTATTTGTTTTTCCTATCGAAGTGGATTTTTCTACAGAATTTTGCCAGGAACAACCCATTTTTTGCCGTGGTTTTTTTTTACGTGCGCTAAGTGCATGCTGCACACGGGACCTCGGTTTATCGTCTCATCCGAATGATTAGCGTCTAGACCACCACTCAAGGTCTAGTGGAGGGGGAGAAAATATCGCGACTGAGCCGTGATTCGAACCAGCGCGCTCAGATTCTCTCGCTTCTTCGGTGGACGCGTTACCTCTAGGCCATCACTCCACATAGTGTTAGTATTAATTAGCCATGGACTATAGTGTCAGTATCACATGTTGCTGGAATGTTCCAGACACCTTCACGTCCTCAGCATGAGGCTGCTCCAGGCTCTTCTCTTGCTGCACATCACCAGCTTCATCCCCCCGCGACACTCTCCTGGTGGAAGCGATGGACCAAAAAAAAAAAAAAAAGGTCATGGGATATAGGTAAGGTTAGTATTAATTAGTCACAGAATTTATTTTTGGTGCATATCTGTTATGCATGTGTGGGTGTATGTGTGAATGTGTCTTCATGTTTTACATTTATTTGCTTATTTATCATCATTGTTGTCTTTTTTTTTCTTTTTTTTAAATTATTACTACTACCTTTTTATATTATAATTATTATTTATTTACTTATTTATGTAAGCTTATCTATTATTTATTCACCTTTTTTTTTCTTTTTTCTTTTTTCTCTGAAGGCCTAAGCGCGTTGGGTTACGCTGCTGGTCAGGCATCTGCTTGGCAGATGTGGTGTAGCGTATGTGGATTTGTCCGAACGCAGTGACGCCTCCTTGAGCTACTGAAACTAGTCACGGAAGATAGTATTACCAGTGATGATTAGTCCCAGAATATAGTGTTGTTGGTATTAATTAGTCATGGATTTTTGTGTTAGTATTAGTCACGAATTATCACTGATATTAAAGGGAAGGACTGGCAGACAGGGTTATATAAACAGGCCACGCGCGGCAGGTTCTCAATCTTGCTGGAGGCTGGCAGGTACATTTCACTGCTGGACAGTAGTAGAGGGTAGACATTTTCATGAAAATGTTTAATCTCGGTTTGTCAATAAAGTGCGACAATAGGTATGAGAATAAGTACTATTTGTTATATATGAAAAAAGCAAGCTCTCTCTCTCTCTCTCTCTCTCTCTCTCTCTCTCTCTCTCTCTCTCTGTGTGTGTGTTTCCCTCTTAGTCTTGAACATAATGATAATAATAATCGACTAATGATAATGTTAACAGTATTAATGTTGATGACAATAACAATTAATAATGATTTTTACAACAATAATAATAATAATACCTATGATAATAACAATCATAATAATCATAATAATAATAATGATACCTATGATAATAATAATAATAATAATAATAATAATAAAAGCAACTGTGACAAACAGTCGTCACTGCGTTCGGACAAATCCATATACGTCACACCATATGTGCCAAGCAGATGCCTGACCAGCAGCGTAACCCAACGCGCTTAGTCAGGCCTTTAAGAAAAAAAAAACTGAGAAAGAAAAAGAAATAGAAGTAAATGAATATTTTTAAAAAATAATTATAAATAAATGGAAATAGAAATAAAATTAAATAAAATGAAATAATGATAAATAAGGATGAAATAGTGAAAAATAACAAATAAATAAACAAATTTTAAAAAGAAAAAGAAAAAGTTTAAAAAAACAGCTTTGTCTTGGACAAAGTTCATGTAGTAAATTGCACACTTAGTCGACTAATGTTGTCCACCAATAGAAAGACAGGCAGACAAAGAAAACAAAATAGAGGAAAAAACAAAGTGGGAAAAATAGGAGTTTGTAGGCCCCACAACAGACACCAAAAAAACATGGTCAGTGTGTGTGTGACAAAGAAAAGGAGGGGGAAAAGAAAGTGAGACTAATTAGCTAGGAGGTTAGAGGTCCCACAAAAAACAACAAACAACAAGGACAACAAAACAAACAAGAAACCAACAGCCGAAAACTCTGTGTGTGTGTGTGTGTGTGTGTGTGTGTGTGTGTGTGTGTGTGTGTGTGTGATCACCTTTATCTCGTTTTCTCTCTTTGCCCCCTCCCTCCTGTAAATTTTCGTCGCATTTAACATTTTACAGCTGAGTAACCAATTTCTCTCTCCCTCTTGTTCAGTTATATACATTTAAACCAAAGTAATTTTCAACCACAACAGATTTGCCAGCTTAATTAGAGAGACTCAGAGGGAGAGGCGTTTGCGGCAGGCAGTAGCCTCTAGCAAGATGGCAGCTTGCTGGCTCGCAGCAGGCCTCCCTTCTTCCCCTCCATACAATTGAGCTCAATGCGAATTATGTGGTGGTTCATATTTAGGATTAAAAAGAAAATAGTCATGGAATATATTGTTAGCATGAATTATTCATGAACATTAGTGTTGCTAGTATTAAATAGTAATGGATAATAATGTTGGCATAAGTCATAGATTATAGTGTTAGCATTAATTAGTCATGGGATATAGTGTTATCACTATTACATAATTTAATGTTACCATTAACTTGTTAAGGAATATAGTAGTACTGTATTGTTCACTGAATATAAGTTTATATATTATATTTAGGAATATATAGGTTTTCTCAAAATTACATTTTTACAGTCGTGTCCTTGTTCAGGAACTCCGTATCATGAGTTTGAGTTGCGATAATGAATGAAAATTGGCAGGTGTATGTGAAAATGGTTGCTGAATACAAACATTCTCAAAACTCTAGCTTGTGTAGTTGTCATGCAAAAAATGAAATGTTACCTATATGACGAATGAAAAAATACCCCCCAAAAAAATACACGTTTTCAACTTTCTGAAGTTGATTTTCAAGAAATTTGAAAATTTCTCATTGTATTATGTGGCAAGTCCATAACATGAAATAAGAAATTGGAGCTTTGGAGCAGTTGTGGTTCCCAAAAGCGTTATTAAAAAAAATGTGTTCATCAGCCAATAACTTTTTATTTTGTCAGATTTGCTCCCCAAAAAATTAATAAACTACTATTCAAGTGTGACAGTGTGCAAACTTTCAAGATTGTACCTCAACTCAAGCTGAGAAACAAAAATAAACATCTTTAGACGCCACCCCCTCCCTCTTCAAAACAGTTCTCAAGGTTCCTGTTCCATATTCCCTCTTCAAAACAGTTCTCAAGGTTCCTGTTCCATGTTCCCTCTTCAAAACAGTTCTCAAGGTTCCTGTTCCATATTCCCTCTTCAAAACAATTCTCAAGGTTCCTGTTCCATATTCCCTCTTCAAAACAGTTCTCAAGGTTCCAGTTCCATATTCCCTCTTCAAAACAGTTCTCAAGGTTCCTGTTCCATGTTCCCTCTTCAAAACAGTTCTCAAGGTTCCTGTTCCATATTCCCTCTTCAAAACAGTTCTCAAGGTTCCTGTTCCATGTTCCCTCTTCAAAACAGTTCTCAAGGTTCCTGTTCCATATTCCCTCTTCAAAACAGTTCTCAAGGTTCCTGTTCCATATTCCCTCTTCACAACAGTTCTCAAGGTTCCTGTTCCATATTCCCTCTTCAAAACAGTTCTCAAGGTTCCTGTTCCATGCTTGCCACACACGACGCCTGACCCACTACCCTCCACACCACCGCTGTCCAGACGGCCTGACTGGGCCCCAGGTTCCCTTCACAAGGTCACAGGGCCTCCAGGCCGGTACGTGATGCCGTTCTGCTGCCAGTCTTACAGTGTGCATCCTGCAGACACTGTCATGGTAAATGACGAGCACATCGTTTGTACGGTGAGCCAACTTCCATGGACAAACGGCACAGACCTGTACCCTCACCCACCACAAAACAGGTCACTCTGTCAAGGCGGAACTGTGATGACCGGCAGAAATTCGTTGAACTCCGTCATGGGGAATCGTTTTCTTTGTGGAGGGAGGGGGTGTGGGGGTGTGTGTGGACATGACGAAGGTGTGGCTGCTTCCCATGTGTCCTGGGTCACAGCTGTAGGGGTCCACTCCATTCTGGTGCGTCTCCTCTGGAGACTGTCCTCGTCTGTTGCAGTTCTGCACAGCAAATAGGTCACAAAACAACTGAATAGATCAAATGATTACATTATGTAACTTAAAATGGATGAGCACACTAAGGTACGTTTCAAAATGGATATTTAACAAAGCACATTGAAAAGAATAACTGGTATGAACAATACTTAAAAGACAGCTCTCCATGAAATTCCTCCTTCACCACTATGGGCTCTTTTGTGTCTGTCTGTGTCTGTCTCAGACTGTATGTATGCATGTCTGTGTGTTGGTGTGTGTGTTTTTGTGCGCGCGCGCGTGTGTGTGTGTGTGTGAGCGCGCGCGCGCGCCCACTTTGCTATATCATCGACATGTTTACCATTTTATTTTTTATTTGCCGTTAAACATTTTCCACGCGTTTTCTTCCAAATGCGAGGACCACGAGTTGCACCTGAGACAACAGAATGCGTGAAGTAATACTGAATAGAAACAATAGTAACGCAGAACCATTCTACCAGGCTGCTGTACAAACTAGTACAGCACTTCTTCGTTCGTGGGCTGCACTCCTACGTTCACTCGTGTACATGAGTGGGGTTTTACGTGTATGAATGTTCCCCTCGCCATATAGGTAGCCATAGTTCGTTTTCGGGAGTGAGGAGGCGTGGGGGGTTTGCATGCCGGGTATGTTTTTGTTTCCAAAACTCTCCGAACGCTGACATGGATTACGGAATCTTTAACATGCGTATTTGATCTTCTGCATGTGTACACACTACCGGGTAGTAGATCTGCACATATGTCGACCTGGGAGATCGTCAGATCTCCACCCCTTACCTGCCAGGCGCCGTGACCGAGAATTGAACCCGGGACCCTCAGACTGAAAAGTTTGGAAAAAGGGAAGAAATAACGCGTCTGTTTATTGGTTGAAATGGTGCTGAAATATTTCCAAATGTATTAGACACAATAACCAAATGCAGTTATGTTGTTTTCCTCCACTATCATGTTTTATACAGAAACACACACACACACACACACACACACACACACACACACACACACACACACACACACACACACACACCCTTCCCCCACACACACCCTCCAACCCAAACACCCACAAATACTACCACAATATTACAACACAAAAGCTCACAGTAACAATTTTTCAGCTTGAAGCTTTCGTCCAGATGGTTTCGTAGTAAATGAAAACATAACGAAGGTTCCAAGCTGAAATTGTTTGTTTTATTCTACACTCGCTTCTAACACGACCCCGCCCCCTTCCTGTCGATATACCATGTAGCATGTAATTATCATCGGGATAACTAGTTGATCTACAAAATCATTACTTTCGTTTTCTATCACTTTGTCGTGGTTGAAATTGTCGACGTTATGTGGAAAACTGGAGAGAAAAAAACTGCATCAGAATCGAGCCAAAACTTGCTGAGATATTGTGAATGACTGGTGTGAAAGCGCTTTGATTTGTCTCTGCACAAGTTTCAGCGCTATATAAATACAAATAATCTTTTATCTATATTGCTTCAAACACGCATCAGGCAGTGGCCATTTACAAGGAAGCAAGCGTACTTCATTGTCTGGCTGAACTGTTGACGATGCAGTTACCCCTAAAGCGCGGAGATATCGTCCCGTCTCATGTGGCTGGTGTTTGCAGACAGTTATCAATAGAGGTTAATGCAGACGGTACTAACTTGAGATAGTCTATGAAACGTTGCATGACAAACTTTGGCTGAAACATTAACAGTTGAGAGATGGTGGAATGGGCGGGCGGGTCATGCGGGAGGGGGGTTTCTGAAGGGGAGGCGGAGGAGAGGGCAGAATCATCTTACCTTACTTCCATGGACAAAAAAATCTTTGCAGCTTGAAAATCCACATCGGCTCGAACATTCCATAATGTATGACGCTTTTCAACAGGTCCTCTTCACTGGCGGAAATCATTTCACACAGCCCTTGTTTGATGTGATGTATGTACTTTCTTCCCACTGCACACAACGAGCTTCGAACAAATCATGTGTGGTAAAACTGACGTTGGAAGTTAGTTCTTGTATACAATATCTGGATTCCACCATGCTTTAGAATTCCACACAGGTTCAAACAAAAGACTACACAGCTGATTCACCTTGATGTTTCCATCCCAGCTTCACAGCAGTTCACACAGTAAATAGCGTGCTTGTAGAATAGTGAGTTCAGTTGTTGTTTTTTCTTTATATATATATATTTTATTATTTGATTTTTCATTTTTCGCTTTTTCTGGCCTGACGAAGCGCGTTGGGTTACACAGCTTACCAACAGCGGCACAACAGGCACGACACGACACAATGACGACACTGACGACACGACACAATTACGACACATGACAGGACACAATGACGACACGACACAATGACGACACGACACAATTACGACACGACATGACAGGACACAATGATGACACAACACAATGACGACATGACACGACACAATACGATACGACGCGACATGACAACGAAACGACACAACACGACGCGATACGAGGCAACACGACACGACACGACATGACGACGACGCGACGTGACACGACATAGCACGACGCGACGCAATGACGACGCGACACGGCACGGCACGACACGACACGACATCCTAGGTTGGAAGGAGAGTGACACTGCACTGTACTACATTACATTACACTGCACTGCACTGCACTTCACTACACTACACTACACAACAATGCAATACATGTAATGCAATACAATACACTGAATACAATACATGCAATACAATACACTGAATGCAATGCATGTAATGCAATACAACACACTGAATACAATACATGTAATGCAATACACTGAATACAATACATGCAATACAATACACTGAATGTAATGCAATACAATACACTGAATGCAATACCTGTAATGCAATACACTGAATACAATACATGTAATACAATACAATACACTGAATGCAATGCATTACAATACACTGAATACAATACATGTAATGCAATACAACACACTGAATGCAATACAATACATGTAATACAACACACTGAATGCAATGCATGTAATGCAATACAATACACTGAATGCAATGCATGTAATGCAATACAACACACTGAATGCAATACAATACACGTAATGCAATACACTGAATGCAGTACAACACACTGAATACAATACATGTAATGCAATACACTGAATGCAATACAACACACTGAATGCAATACATGTAATGCAATATACTGAATGCAATACAGCAAACTGAATACAATACATGTAATGCAATACACTGAATGCAATACATGTAATGCAATACAATACACTGAATGCAATACATGTAATGCAATACAATACACTGAATGCAATACATGTAATGTAATACACTGAATGCAATACATGTAATGCAATACAATACACTGAATACAATACATGTAATGCAATACACTGAATGCAATACAACACACTGAATGCAATGCATGTAATGTAATACACTGAATGCAATACATGTAATGTAATACACTGAATGCAATACACTGAATGCAATACAATACACTGGATACAATACATGTAATGTAATACACTGAATGCAATACAATACACTGAATACAATACACTGAATGCAATACAATACACTGAATGCAATACATGTAATGCAATACAATACACTGAATGCAATGAATGCAATTCAACACACTACAATGCAATGACGGCATCCAAGAGGGGTGTGGTGGGTCGGGGGGGGGGGGGGGTGAATCGTTTGGTGTGAAGTGAAGACGAGTACGTTGAGCCCAGAGCGTTGCAGAGGTGTGTATTATTTATGGGGGAAGTTCGGCGATGATGGATCGGGTTTAGGAAGGGGGGTTTGGAGAGAAAATGGAAGCTGCAGTGTGGGATGCGCCTTTGATTTGTACAGTTAGTAGACGTGATTTTATATTTTATTTGCATGTCGTGGTCCTTGTCACTGACAGACACACGCGCGGCTTTTTACTTCTTTTTGTCTGCCCCCCCCCCCTCCCCCCCCGCCGCCCCCCACTCCTCCCCAAGTCCGCCAAATTCACAAAGCACTTCCCCTTACCACCTCCCTCCCCACCCCCACCCACACAACCAGATACCCATCAAACTCCACAGGTCCCACATGCCTTGTTTCACCATCAGCGATTGACTACCACCCTCACCCCTGCTTTCCCCCTTCCCCTCCCCCTTCCCCCTGCCTCACCCCCCCCCCACCCCCACCCCACCCCCCCCACCCCCTTCTTCCCACCCCCAGCACCCTTTGATTTTCCGTCAGGAAGCATGGCTCATTAACCAGTCGACGCGCGCGCACTGCGCGTGAAGTGAATAAATTAAAATGTGTGTCGGAGTGTAGTGAAGAGGTGTGTGGGGGTTGCGGAGGGGGTGGAGGGTGGACGGGGTGAAGTGAATCTGTGTGTGTTAAGGTTGGGGGAGGGGGGGGTGAAGTGAATCTGTGTGTGTTAAGGTTGGGGGAGGGGGGGGAAGTGAATCTGTGTGTTAAGGTTGGGGGAGGGGGGGGGGATGAAGTGAATCTGTGTGTGTTAAGGTTGGGGGAGGGGGGAGGGGGGGGTGAAGTGAATCTGTGTGCGTTAAGGTTGGGGGAGGGGGGGAAGTGAATCTGTGTGTTAAGGTTGGGGGAGGGGGGGGGATGAAGTGAATCTGTGTGTGTTAAGGTTGGGGGAGGGGGGGGGATGAAGTGAATCTGTTTGTGTTAAGGTTGGGGGAGGGGGGGATGAAGTGAATCTGTGTGTGTTAAGGTTGGGGGAGGGGGGGGATGAAGTGAATCTGTGTGTGTTAAGGTTGGGGGAGGGGGGGGGATGAAGTGAATCTGTGTGTGTTAAGGTTGGGGGAGGGGGGGGGAAGAAGTGAATCTGTGTGTGTTAAGGTTGGGGGAGGGGGGGGGATGAAGTGAATCTGTGTGCGTTAAGGTTGGGGGAGGGGGGGGGATGAAGTGAATCTGTGTGTGTTAAGGTTGGGGGAGGGGGAGGGGGGGATGAAGTGAATCTGTGTTCGTTAAGGTTGGGGGAGGGGGGGGATGAAGTGAATCTGTGTGTGTTAAGGTTGGGGGAGGGGGGGGGGGATGAAGTGAATCTGTGTGTTAAGGTTGGGGGAGGGGGGGGTGAAGTGAATCTGTGTGTGTTAAGGTTGGGGGAGGGGGGGGGATGAAGTGAATCTGTGTGTGTTAAGTTTGGGGGAGGGGGGGGGATGAAGTGAATCTGTGTGTGTTAAGGTTGGGGGAGGGGAGGGGGGGATGAAGTGAATCTGTGTGTGTTAAGGTTGGGGGAGGGGTGGGGATGAAGTGAATCTGTGTGTTAAGGTTTGGGGAGGGGGGGGGATGAAGTGAATCTGTGTGTTAAGGTTGGGGGAGGGGGGGGATGAAGTGAATCTGTGTGCGTTAAGGTAGGGGGGGTGAAGTGAATCTGTGCGTTAAGGTTGGGGGAGGGGGGGGGGGATGAAGTGAATCTGTGTGTCTTAAGGTTGGGGGAGGGGGGGGATGAAGTGAATCTGTGTGTCTTAAGGTTGGGGGAGGGGGGGGATGAAGTGAATCTGTGTGTTAAGGTTGGGGGAGGGGGGGCGATGAAGTGAATCTGTGTGTTAAGGTTGGGGGAGGGTGGAGGGGGGGATGAAGTGAATCTGTGTGTTAAGGTTGGGGGAGGGGGGGGGATGAAGTGAATCTGTGTGTTAAGGTTGGGGGAGGAGGGGGGGATGAAGTGAATCTGTGTGTTAAGGATGGGGGAGGGGGGGGGGATGAAGTGAATCTGTGCGTTAAGGTTGGGGGAGGGGGGGGGGATGAAGTGAATCTGTGTGTCTTAAGGTTGGGGGAGGGGGGGGATGAAGTGAATCTGTGTGTCTTAAGGTTGGGGGAGGGGGGGGATGAAGTGAATCTGTGTGTTAAGGTTGGGGGAGGGGGGCGATGAAGTGAATCTGTGTGTTAAGGTTGGGGGAGGGGAGGGGGGGATGAAGTGAATCTGTGTGTTAAGGTTGGGGGAGGGGGGGGATGAAGTGAATCTGTGTGTTAAGGTTGGGGGAGGAGGGGGGGATGAAGTGAATCTGTGTGTTAAGGATGGGGGAGGGGGGGGGATGAAGTGAATCTGTGTGTTAAGGATGGGGGAGGGGGGGGATGAAGTGAATCTGTGTGTTAAGGTTCGGGGAGGGGGGGTGAAGTGTCTGTGTTTGT
>NC_134909.1:2672903-2740985 GCF_041734735.1 Babylonia areolata
TACGTGTATCGCGAATAATAAAGAGAAGTACATCACATTCAGTTGGGGAAGGTTTGAAGTTTTTAGATAGTTTCGCATTCTTGAGTTCGAGTCTCGACCAGCTTGCGAAGAACCTTCCGGATGATAAGAAGTTTTAACGCGCAAACATTTCACAGATGAGGAGGAGTTCAAGCTCGTTACGAGAAAAGGAGTCTTTCCGTACGAATATATTACCGATTGGAGTAAATACGAAGATACGAAACTACCAAAGAAAAGTCATTTCTTTAGTAAACTTAACAACACGGATATATCAGAAAGTGACCACGAGCATGCCAAGAATGTGTGGAAGAAGTTTAAATGTAAGAATCTAGGTGATTATAACGATCTGTACTTAGTCACTGATGTGCTGTTACTTGCCGATGTGTTCCAGAATTTTAGAAATACGTGTTTGCGAACTCATAATCTCGATCCTGTTCATTATTACACGCTTCCCGGAATGTCTTGGGATGCTTTACTCAAGAGTACGGGAATAGAACTCGAACTGTTGACGGATATCGAACAATATAACATGATAGAGGCGGGAATACGTGGTGGAATCAGTATGACTGTAAGAAGATACGCGGAGGCTAATAACAAGTATATGAAAGATTACAGACCTGAAAAAACGGATTCGTATATCATGTATCTCGACGCGAACAACTTGTATGGTTGGGCGATGTTACAAGCTTTACCCACGGGTGGATTTATCTGGGATAACGATGCTAATCTCGAAAAGATTCTAAATCACCCCGACGATGATGAGACGGGATATATTGTGGAGTGTGATATCGAGTACCCTGAGGAATTACACGACGAACATAACGATTATCCCCTAGCTCCTGAGAAAATAGAAATAAAACTCGAAAACCTCTCACCCTATCAACGACGCCTTCGTGAAAAACTCGAGATGCGCGGAAAGGAAACGAGAAAATTAGTTCCGAATCTATGGAATAAGGTTGGTTATGTCGTTCACTATAGAAATCTCAAGCTATACACGCAACTTGGCATGAAAGTAACTAAAATCACAAAAGTGTTAAGTTTAATCAAAGTCCCTGGATGGCGCCCTATATATTGATGAACACCAAACTGAGACAAGCCGCTACTAACGATGCCGATAAAGATCTGTATAAATTAATGAACAACTCGGTATTTGGTAAAACTATGGAAAAATATCAGAATGAGAACGAATATCAAATTATTCAAGTTAGATGAAGAGGACAAGGCACGCAAACTAATAAACAAACCGGCTTATGTCGATCATATGATCATCAACGAGAAACTTCTAGCGATTCACTACAAAAAAAATAAGCTGTGCTCAATAAACTATCTATATCGGGATGGCCATTCTCGACCTATCAAAGTATCTCATGTATGATTTGTATTACAACCACTACAAGAAAAAATATGGATGCAGGTTGTTATATACTGATACCGATTCATTCATTCTCCACGTAGAATGCGAGGATTTTATCGCTTGTATGGATGATAATGTACATGACCGCAGTAATTTTCCAAAAGATCATCCATTGTATGATAAATCGATAGAGAAAGTGCCAGGATACATGAAAAGTGAGCTCGGATGTAAACCGATCCGACAATTCTGCGGCTTGCGCTCAAAGATGTATTCGGTTGTAGCGGATGATGGATCAGTTATCAAGAAAGCCAAGGGCATAAAAAAATGTGTGGTGAAGGATGAAATTGAACCCGATATGTATAAGGAGTGTATTGATCGATCTGTTCAATTTACTAATAGTATGAGAACGTTCAGATCGTATAAGCACAAGATGTACACGATCAAGCAAATGAAGACATCACTCTCACCGTACGATTCCAAACGCTATTGGCTAGATGATGGTATTACATCTTACGCCTACGGGCACTATGGTATTTCTGTATCGTGAGGAACAACCATAAGCTCTTCGTGTACAAACCCTCTGGATGGGCCATTTTGTAAATAATAAAGAATAGGATCGCCGGGCATCATACGCTTAATATTATAAACTTTAAGAGACCAAACGGGATCCGTTGCTCGTTTGCGAGCTCCACCCTCGAGCTCACCGGGCTCATACAAGTACCGAACTTGCGCATCAGGCGGTAACTTTCCTTTATCATCTTTAGTCGGTGCAGAGGATTCGGCTTCTACCGATTTGGCCTTTATTGCGACCGACGGTTTCTTACCAATAAGTCTCGTCACCTCATTATTCAATGCAGCCACAACAGCCGGTAATCTAGTGACCCATTCTGTTGATCGATTCGGCGATTTCATTTCAGCCACATATTGATGACTAAACAATCGTTCTGCCAGCGTACGATTAAATCTTTCTACAATAGCCTGGCTTCTGTGTGTCTTTCCACGCCTTACTTTTTTAAAAATTTTGTTCACAGCACCCATAAACTCTCGGCCAGGATCTACCTGAAGAAGTTTGGGCAACTTCAAAGGGCTACGGTCATAAATACGTAAAAAAGCGGCCGCCACTTCGACGCTGTCTTTCGTTGTTAGGGGTTCGGCTTCTTTATATCGACTTGCAACATCAACGACAGTCAGCGCATACTTATACGTCTTACGCCTGATTCTGTCATAGGGTAAAAATAAAAGGTCAGCCTGATGAACCTCATTTGGGATAGTAATATCAAATTTTGCTCTCGGAATATACTTTGGAGGGGGTAGATAAATTTGCCATATAGCTTGTTTTTGTAACCATTTTCTAGCCTCATCCTCAGACACCTTGGCTGCGTTCGCGAGTTTTTTAATCGCCGAATAACCCTTCCAATAACCGCTTGGGCTGTAATAGATCTTTTCCATTTTATTTAAGAAAGTAAATGTTTAATATTTGAAATCGCAACGCCAAAAATGACCATGGTCATGATAATAAATACGTATTCTCGATCTTTTTGTCCCTCTGAGGGTGTATAAAAATCTGAAAGTTGGGGTTTTTGAGAAAGAGGGGGTAGTGGCTCCCCCATCACTTTATAATATTCTTGCATAGCCATATCCACATCCTTAAACGTGTTCACAGCATGTTGTTGTTGTCTTAGTTTTTCATTGATATAATCTAAACGTTGAATCCTCTCTTTCTGCCATTCTGCGGTCGCTGCCTGAAGTTGTTCTTGCGCTTTGTTGTGTCGTTTCTGTTCTTCTAACGCGTCTGAAGACCCCAGTTTACTAAATAAAAAATTACTTCCGGTAAATGCTAAAGCGTTTACTACTGCCCCACCAACGAGTAACGCTACTGATGCCATACTATAATGATGATATTATTATTACTTCAAAATATCATGTGGGAGAATACCTTGTTTTTCCAACATATCCTTCGTAGCCATAGCGAGGGCTATATCCAAAGTGACCATCCCGATATCTTCGAGGTTGAAAGCCAGTCTAGGTGTCGGGGCTTTCGTAAATATTAATTTTGTCAATCTCGAGTAACCAGCGGCCAATGCGCTGACCACAACCGCGTGGTATACAGTGTTTGCAATTTCTTTACCGTTTATATTTGGCGTTGCCATTGTTGTTTATAAATAGTGTACAAATTAATGTTCAATACATGATAAATGGGTTGGGTTTTGTTACCACAGGTGGTGGTGGTGGTTTTT
Source organism: Babylonia areolata (assembly GCF_041734735.1). Lineage (NCBI taxonomy): Eukaryota > Metazoa > Mollusca > Gastropoda > Neogastropoda > Buccinidae > Babylonia > Babylonia areolata. The sequence goes on from NC_134909.1 coordinate 2,676,513, forward strand.
TCGACCGATTAAAATATATGTAAACACCACAACCTATTATCATCGCAGCAGCAATGTACAAGGGATTGATAAAAACGTGATCTGGTCTCCTCGATGATGATGGTTCTTGTTGTTGTTCATCTTTCGCTTTTCGAAGTTTTTCGAGAAGTTCTTCATGTTTTGCTTTTCTAGCAGCAGCACCTTTCGACCCCGCTTCAACTTTCTTCTGATTCTTCGGTTTCGTTACTTCCTCCATTATATTTATTAAATTGACAATGTTTAACAGTAGTTACAGCTGTGGTGAGCGGAGCTAAGAACATGCCAAATCTGTGATATAGTTCGCAAGTAAAACTGTTAAGCGCATGTCCCAGGAATGGATCTTGCTCGAGATCACTATTTAATTTTGTTTGGTCATCAATTGGGAGATACATACAAACTGCTCTGGTATACAGTTGTATAATTGTATTACCGAGTGATTTTGTAATCATCGATCCTAAACTCGCTTCGTATCTCGTATAAAGCTTGTCTATATCCGGATCTTTCATCGCTTCGATTTTATCAACACTAAACTCTTTCCCTAAATATTCTTTTGCTCCACCGGCTGAGACCACCGCCATAAGCCTGTCGCGTTTGGGATCCTCGGATAGTAATTGGTCCATCTTCTTCTTATATTCTATATACCTCCTTTTAAGTTTAAAATAATGAAAAACTACAAATCCAACGACTAAAAGTGTTAAGAAATTGCTAACCAGTGCTAAGGAACTGTTAAGCATTGTTAAACAGCTGTTGATTATTACTAGCAAATTTTATATGCAACTGGTTGATCAGTTTTTAATATCAACTTGGAGTGTTTGGTATTTGCCAATGATTTCCTAACCTCTTTACGTTCATTTTGTGTTGGAATGACATCGTTTTCTCTTAAACACTCATCAAACGAGTCCCTATCCTTACAGTGAAATAAAGCCACCCATTTTGTTTGTTCGCGAAGGTCAGTAAGAACCGAGTTGTATTTCTGAGTCAACACCCACACAGACTGTTTCGCGTGTCTTCCAGAAAATGCGAGTTTACTCAACATTTGCTTCTTTTGAGTAAGAGCCTTTAAGTCACTACAGTCATCGATGATGTACAACGTTGGCTCCCTGGCAAATATTTCAAAAAACAGCCCAAGCCATTCGTGAAGTTTATCACCGGGATTAACGGTGTATACCCCGCGGTCCTTTCTTACCCACACTCGGGATCGATAGGCTTTATTATATTCGAGAGTAGGGCATAGAATTACAATATTCTCGAACACACCACGATATGTCGTTTGTAATAAATCTAAAATAAATTCGGTCTTACCACACCCAGTTTGCCCGCAAATAATTGCGGAATGTGCTTCTTTAGTAAACAGCCTCGACAAATCTTCCATCTTCTATATTTAATTGTCCATCCATAATTACAAATACATACGCATTTAGCGGTTCTGCCGTTTCAGCTTTTTTCTGAATCTGAATCGTAATGCCTTCAGACGCATTTTCGATACGACGTCCACTCCCGTGAAGAGAATTATCATCTGTGGTGCGCATATCCAACCAAAGAGCATAATTATTCGTGAAATATTCGCCGACTGTGACATCCGCTAGTTCTAAATCTTTTACCACTTTGTCTACTTCGGGGTCGCGTTTTTGCGTTCCGAAAAACTTTCTGATTTCATCCCATTGTTGATAGGAACGCATACCTTGACTAAACAGTTGATTGGGCACACCTTCGATCGTCACTTCAACCTTATCGATCTTAGGATTGTAATACTCATCAAACAACAGCAGTACACCCTTCATACTTTTTGCCGGCACGTTGAGATTAATATTCCAGAGTGTGTCAGATTTGTCCAGAGGAATTTTACGATGTCGTAGTATTCTATCAAATAAAATAGCGAGCCTACCTGAATAATAACCGGCTATCTGTCTCGCAAGTTCGGGTTGTGTGACTTTCTCAAACTCGAGACTAATCCCTTCTATCGTATAGGATGCATCCGGGTCTGTGCTGCGGATAACCTTGCTATAAGCGTTAAAGGTAAGTTCATACTCCAGGCGATCGCCGAGAGCACTCTGATAAAATGGTGCATGAGATTCTAGCAATTCGAAATCAAGCGGAATACAAAATCGATTACCATAAGCCTCCGCAATGGCGGCATCTCTAGCGATAGTGTCATCTCCATTATCCGCGTTAATACGCAATCGTGTCACATTACGGTGTGTAGTTAAGTCAATACCTTGATAAACGGCGTTTCTTCGTTCTTGTCGAGTTCGCCAAAGATCTCCATAAGTATAAAATACATCACTATCTTCAACGCTCATGATTTCATTACCGGAAATGCGAATGGTTGTTTTACGTACTATGGCTCTACCAATATTATCAACGAGTGTTCTGTTCACATCTGTGGTAGAAGTCAAAGAAATTTTGAATGCTAGCCGAACACTCCCCGGAACGATCACATCATCAACACCTAAATTAGGAAAGCGTACAAGAAGTTGTTGATTCTGATCGATAGTTGACGGATTGTTAGTAATCACGACAGTCTGCCGCACGCCCTTTATCCCCCGCGGCTCCCGCAAACTTCTCATTGGATTAAGCTTTCTTCCACTCATTTTTTTGGTTTTATATAGATATAATGATATAACTTTATATTATAAGTTTAATATGGCGGAAGGTGGTGAGATGGCGGAAGGGTTCGCAGAAGGTGGAATAATAGAATCTGGTTTCTTGCAAACAGAATTATTAAAGAGCGCGGTTGATGATTACTATGATGCATTTGGACAAGAGCCCGATGTTGGGCGAAATTATACCAATTTTGAACTTGATAGTAGAGGTACACTACGATTAAAAAATAATCCAGATTTTAATATCATTAACATCCGCACGAAACAACCCCTAGCACTTTCAACACTAGCGGGAAAACCTGGTGGAGCAAATATTATTCGCGAGGAACTTGGTTTTGTAGACTGGAGGAGGAAAAACTTAAAACCCCAAACGGTCGCGGCTCTCCAAAAGGTTGAAACCAAACTGGGCGAAGAAATTGAGATGGATGATTTCTCGCCAAATACAATCGATGAAGTACTTAAAACTATAGATGATCCTCCCCTCACCAATGAACTGGGTGGTTATATTCGTGAACTCAAAGGTTTAGACAAAGCCATGCAAAGACAGCGCAGTAATCTTTCTGACAACCTCTCAAAACTCTCTCACCTGGATGAAGAAATGTCAACTTTAAAAATAAGAATTTAGTCTGCGGAACTAGCTGATAAAGATGAAAGCGAAATCAAACCCTTGCGTTTACAATTAGACGATCTAAACATCGAGCGTGCTGCACGACTAGAAGCAATATCAACACACAAAGAAGCGCTGCGATCTCAAATCAGCAGAATGCGTGAAACGATACACAGAATTCTTGAGGAGGACACAACACTAGCGGAACGTATTCGAACGCTTTTCAGAGAACAAGGCATTACTATCGTTTCCATTCTTACTGCCTTTGGTATGATTATCAGCACTATCGTTTTGACCGTCACGGGTGGAGGGGGCACTCCACGGGCGCCGCCGGGTAAAAAAGATGACAACTGGATAAGAAAAAGACTTAAAGATTTGGGAGAATTACTTAAAAAATTAGGTTTTAAGGCGATTGATGCCCTCCCAGGAATCATTGGGGCTATTGTTTCGTGGTTATTAAGCACGTTGGGTAAAGCGGTTGGGTGGTTAGCCAACAACCTGTGGGCACTCGTGCTCGGTGCTGGCCTCCTCCTGTTTGATTATTTAAAGAAGAGAAAGTAAATACCACCTATCAATCCTAAAGTAAGAGCGACTTTATAGTCTTTGTGAGTTGTTGGCTCTTCTTCGTACGATACTTTCGCTGGTTTGAGTTTAAATTTGTTATCCGAAGAACCTGCACCATACAGAAAGGGTCTATTACCAGCACCGGTAGCTATTGCAAATCCTGGTCGAGATGTTTGTATTAATTTTTTATTTCTATAGGTAAGAGTGAACCACCCGCGAATGCCTAACAAAACTCTCGTTTCACCCGCTCCTGTCCTCGGTGTTGTCAAAGGCTTGTGTGATTTATAATCGAGCACCATATTACTCGCATCAAGCATTGCCAAGTCTGCATCAGAAGGTGGTACAAGAGCCCAGTGACCTCTAGACCATTGAAGAGCTTTTCCTGATGGGGCAACAAAATAGTATGCAGGAACACTTTGGGTAGGTGGAACACTCTGGGGTGGAACACTTTGAGTAGGTGGAACACTTTGAGTAGGTGGAACACTCTGGGGTGAAACACTCTGGGTAGGTGGTACAATGTGTGGTAGTTCGTTTAATCCATCATTAACACCAATATTCTGTTCTTCTGTCGCAATGACAATTTTATTATTATAATTAATGTGTGTACCAACCCTCAATGCCATATCAGATGGGGCCATATAAAGGCCAACACCAAATGCAAAGTTTACTTCGGATCTCGCGTACTGGAGAACGTCCTGGTATTTTTTTATCGCCGTTTGTAGGTTTTCGGGGGCATTAATCGCATCTTCAACATTGGCTAAAAATTGTTTTTGCGCATCAAATCCAGTTCCTTTTGTTGTTATACTCGTGCGCGTTTGCGCTTGTGACCCTATTAGAGCCCACACATAAGTGCGAATGCTATCGTTGAGACGAACTATCCCCGCATGTGTAAAACCCAACCCCTTATCAGGAATAAATGTTGTCCAAGCCCGGGTGATGTCCACCGTATGTCTGATTTTATCGTGGGGGCTAAAGAACACAGGTCCCTCTCCTCTGTTTCTCATTGCCTGTCGTGCAGCCCCACCGGGGGTCTCAGCCTGAATAAATTCTCCCAAACCAAAGCCATGCTTTTCTATTTTCTGTCTCCAATCCCTCTGCCCAAATTCGGCACACAAACGCTGATAAACTGTTTTATCAAACGGATTATTATACATGTTAAATGCTTGGTCGGTGGGTAGCGGGATTTTTAACTCGTCCAATAACCTCCGAATCTGATAGTAAAAATGAAACCTATACACGGCTCGAATAAACGGATCAGAAGCTTGAAAATGTTCTTCCGTTACTCCACACCCGGCGGTCGCGCACCATACCACAAAATTGATTTGATTCTGCCACCACACTATCGGGTTGTTTCTCCATGCAAGCCAGGCTGCATTCATCTCCCCAGTCATAGTGGGGTTCGCATAAGACTGAAAAACATCGGGAAACTTGGCGGTAAAAGAATATTCGCTGTTCACGTAGATCATTTGCGTACAACTTATTCTTTTTTCTTTATACCCGGTTGTATAGGACGCGTCCTTGTTGAAGCTGTAAATTTTCTTATTCATAGCTATGTATATAATAACAACCGATATTCAAAAAGACGAATTACCGCGGTGCATATCTAATCAAAGTGGAAGACTAGAAATCGCGCTGCGTGAAATAACTTATTATCCCAACTGGAAAAATATCAGTGATGAGCTCGGAAACAATTTCTTTACTACTACCGATCGTAAGATAATAATCCCAGATGGTTATTATAATGTGTGTGAATTGAATAAAGAAGTGTTCACCCCCCACGGTGCAGAGTTAGACTTGCACGCTCCGAGTGGCTATCTGAGAATAAAGAGCACCAAATCGATTGAACTTTCTGAGCGTCTTGCACATACTCTGGGGTTCCCCCAAAAACTCATCGCGCCGGGAATAATGGTGATAGGAAACAGGCATCCGCGGCTCGCGATACATAAAGCACTTTACATTCACCTCTCTCAAATTAGTACCACCGATAATTTCTATAACGGATTGCCTTCTACGTTGTTACAATCAATCCCAGTAGAAAATGAAAGATGCGGGGGTGGTCGAACAACCACGTTGACATCACCCCAATACAAAAGACTTTCTCACGGAGATTTACCACGTTTAACACTTTCTATAGTAGATGAAAATCATAATCCCGTTTCTATTGATTATTTAAATATGACATTACATATAAGATATGGTTGAACCCTGCACTACGCTCAGTTTAGTTGATCTCGGAGATACAGAGGGATTTGATGTGCCGGGAAAAGAAAATAAGTTGTACGCATTCCAGCTTTCTGAAGGAACATACAAAAGAAAAGAAGTAAAAATTGGTGATATCGTGAGTGAGGATGATGTTGTCAATGATGAGCCCTATCAACTTGTTCGTTTAAACGGTACATGGCAGCTAAAACCCCTCGACAAGGGGATGGTAGATTTTAAAATTGAATCACCTTACATTACCAAAGAAGAAGAAGAAAATAATTATAGAATAAAAAACAGTGGTTGGATGTTCGCTGATTTAAGAGCGTTGGATGTACATTTACTAAACTACCAGGGGAGGTGTTATGTGCTTAAGAAACGCTCGAAGGATAAATCTGAATTAGGAATAGATTTTCATGATCTAACTAGTTTGTGGGGCTTCCGTTTCCGTATTATTTTTGATGTAATTCTCGGTGAAGAGCCTGATGATTTTGTAAAAGTTTTTCAAGGGTTTTACATTAAATGGCCCAAAAATCTTGCAAATCAACCCCTGAGAATCACCATTGAAAAACAAGATGATGCTATGCCCTATGATATTATACCACAGGGTAGTCATATAGAATTCTCGCTTGAAGGTATTACCACAAAACAGGAAACAATGAGTTTGTGGATGCAGCTGCGTCTTCCTCAAAATATTTCCTTAAGAAGACTACGTTGCATCAATTTGAATATGTAGAATATACTATAAATATTAGAAATGGTTGATCCCGGAGGGCCAGGAACACATAATATCAAACCCTGCACTACGCTCGGTTTGGTTGATCTCGGAGATACAGACGGATTTGATGTGTCGGGAAAAGAAAATCAGTTGTACGCCTTCCAACTTTCTGAAGGAACGTACAAAAGAAAAGAAATAACGAGTAATGGTGGTGGTGTCAACAAATTCAGCGAACTTGCAGACGTGAACGTTGACGGTGTTGTTGTGAACAAACCACATCATCTTGTTCTTTCCGACGATGATACGTGGGTACCTTATCCGGTGGATAACTGGGATTTAGATTTTGAAATAAAACAACCCTATGTTAGTATTGGAAGAAATCACGCTCTACAAAAAATACAAAATAGTGGTAAACTGTTGGCTTCCTATCATACGCGTAAAGATCTAATCGTCGTTAACAGCGACGACTTTGGATATGTTATTGGTATGAGAGGTAAAAAGACTGGCACACTGCGGTTAATTAAAGAGTTTGATTTTGAGCCGCCTATTCAGGGGTCAACTGTCGTTTTAGATATACTCCTTAGTGGGGTGCCAGATGATTTTGTAGAAGTTTTAAAAGGGTTGCAGATAAAATGGCCTGGAAATCTTAAAAATAAACTCTTGAGAATTACCATCAAAATTCCAGTGGTTGACCCATCTGATCAACCCGATCCCTCTATAGAATTCTCGCTCGAAGGTGTCATCAAACGTCCAGTGTTAGATAAAATATCTCTCGACTTTATTCACATCGGACCTCTTCAGCTTAAAAGACTGCGCTACTCTCCTCATCCTGTTACCATCATTTAAAAAAATGAATACTATAGAATAATGGAGGTTCGCCTACGAGAGATATCGAATATAAAAAACAACCTCGAAAAAGAGCGTGATGAAAGAACTTTATTTTATAAAAAATATAAACGCGGTGTAAATATCGCTACAGCCGCGGATACAACGCTGACGACTCTTAGTATCGCCCTTGGGGCATCGGGTGTTGGATTACTGTTGAGTGTCGCCGCTGCTCCCGTAGCTATTGGAATAGAAGTGGGAGCTGGTCTCCTTGGTGTGGTTGGTTTAACTTGTAAATTTATTCATAAAAAATTAATGTCACAAGCTATGAAGCACAACGAGATTCGCGTGTTGGCCGAGTCAAAACTGAACACTATAAATGATCTTATTTCAAAAGCATTAGAAGATGATAAAATAAGCGATGAAGAATTTAGTCTCATTCTGGCTGAAGTTGAAAAATTCAATGCAATGAAAACAGACATAAAATCGAAACACAAAACTCAGTTGTTAAAGAAAAATCTATTTGATATTCAAGATGGTAAACCATCCAAAAAGCTAACTAGGTCAAACGTTCATATGTGAACGGTTGACCCCATGACCATTTGGCTCTCCATACACATATTTAAGCCGGTTTTTCGTTTTTATGCTTGAGGGCGGTATTGCGCGGTTTTGGGCTGGGGTCGGTTGTATATAGAACCCCCATGACCGTTTCGCTCCCCCCATACACATATCCAACCATCATTTTTTTTGTTATCTTGTGATTTGGCTCTCCATACACATATAACTTGTTTTAACTATATATTTTTTTTTATGCTTGAGGGTCATATTACTCCAACATACACAGGTTTTGACTAAATTGTTTTTATGCTTGAGGGCCTTAACACAAGCTAATACGCCCAAAAAAGTTGTATATAGAACCCCCATCTCTTATACTACTAAAGTACACAACTTACATACGTGCAACGTTTAAACGCATAATGTTTGAAGAAATCTCCACTTTAACAACTTATACAAGCAAAGTGTCGGTGTTGTTTTTCACACCCCTCTCCAAAATCTCTCCTTTCGAACCAGCAGTTCGTTCATGAAGAACTAGTATGCTTGACGGAAGTCGATCTACTGGTGTCTTCACCGCCATGCAGGTACAGTTCGTTGTAAGGGAAATAACCACAATAAATGCGCTGTGGTCATCCGAGAACTACAGAGTTGCTTCCCTTGGAAAATTGGGACGCTGGAACGAAACGAAAACACCAGCCAATGAGTTTCAATTTTCACACACACACACACACGCGCGCGCGTACGCACACAAAAATTCACTCTCTCTATATATCACACAGACACACACAAACACTCACAAACTCTCTCTTTCTCACTCTCTCAATCACACACACACAGTGACACACACACACAAAAAAACAACACACACACACATGCACGCGGGTATTTTCAAGTTCTAATTATCTTTTCATTCTAATTGAAGTATTGAGGACTACTACAAAATAATGACTCTACACACTGACAAACACGCGCACGCGTGCACACACACAGACACAGAAGAATGTTTTCTTCTGTGTGTGTGTGTGTGTGTGCGCGAGGCTATTACAGCAGCATCAGTTGGTGGGCTGAAAGAAGACGTGTTTTCTTCTGTGTGTGTGTGAGAGAGAGAGAGAGGGAATGTGTATGTGTGTGTGTGTGTCAGACAGAGACAGAGTGTGTGTGGTGTGTGTGGTAAAATGTATGTGTGTGAAGACTTCACACACATACACGCGCGCGCGCGCACATACACACACACACACACACACACACACACAGAGCACACAACACACAAAACACATCGATGTCAACATTTTTATTCGACCAAACACGCCAAGTCGTGTTTCAGAATGTGTGTGTGTGTGTGTGTCTGTGTGTGTGTGTGTGCAGAAAGAGGGTGAAGGTCACTGACAAAAAACAGCCCCGCCCTCTTTTCCTACAACACTCAACGAAATGGCCGCAGGTGACAAGCCAAAGAGAACATTCACCGTACACATGCACCAAAACAAGAGTACCCACGTACTGACAAAAGTGCAAATGCACCGACACAGTGAACATGCGAGCTGCTTTTTTTTTTCCTCCTAGGAATAAGTAACAAGAGACATTTTAAGAGGAAGAAAGAGAGGGGGCGGGTGGGAAAGATGGTGTGGGGGGCTGGGGAGGGGGGTGGCGGTGTCAAAGCGGTGATGGAGAATATGTTTACCAGGCACTGCTTTAAAAAAAAAAAAAAAAAAAAAAATCCATGACAAAGAGAAGTAGTGTGGTACAAAAGTGGGTAAAAATAGAAACGTCATCAAAACACAACAAGCATGTCATATTGGACGATCATGTACATTACACAAGTTCGATACAAAAATGTGACTTGGAGGAAGTGAGGGTTGGAGTGAGTGTGGAAGGGGGAGAGGGAAAGGAGGAGGCCCGGGAACATGGATTGTCATCCACTGTCACCCAACCCTGCCCACGTACAAACACCAATCATACGGAGGCCCGGGCACATGGATTATCATCCACTGTCACCCAACCCTTACCATGTACAAACATCAATCATTCAGGCAGACATCTGAAAAAACACTCATTACTCAAAAAAACCACACGTTTTTCAACAAACAAAAAAACACACCGAGTTGGGAAGGTTTGAGAGCAAGGGCACTGTAAAAGAGTGTGTGCAGCCACAGTACACAGAGTGATATTCATTTAATCAAAGAACGAGAGAAAGAAAGAAAGAGAGAAAGAAAGGAGAGACAGAGTGAAAAAAAGACAAACGTGCTTACCAGAAACTGTGACAATCAAGTGCATATGGGGGCCTGGGAACATGTATTATACATGCAAAGTGTGGGCCCATGAATATGTATATGCAAACATTGAAGTTCTCCCCAACCAACACTTTTTTCTCTCTATCAGACATCTCAGCACTAACATAAACCATCTGTTCTGTTAACTTTCTTTTCTTTCAGGGGGAGGGGTCTTGAGAAATCACATCTACACATTCAAATAGCTCTTCAGTCATTGCTTTCTTGCACAATTTTAACAAGCCACGCTTGTATCGCAGTCATGATTATAAGCAACTTTCAATTAAAGACAAACAAGAACAAAAAACATTTAAAATATATGGAGGGTGGTGAGACTTGTTTGACTGACTGAAGGCATCATATTGATCTTTGATTCTAAAAAATACTCTTTGCTAATGTGTGTGTGTGTGTGTGTGTGTGTGTGTGTGTGTGTGTATGATGGCCAGTGAATATTGATGCGTGTCTAAAGTGTGATTCCTTCATTTGCGTAAAACAACAAAACCGCCTCTCCTTTCTAAGCCAAAAAACACCAGCAACAAACAAAAATAACAGAGTAAGGGAAGGGAGGAAACCCATCAGGAAATGAGTCCTTTACACACACACACACACAGTGAAAAGAGGAAACGAGGAACACATTTAATGGTTAAAGATCTCAGCCTTTAACGGCTACAGGGGCAGTGAATTCATACCCACTGTGTCCAGGGCTCGGCACGGGAAGGCAGTGAATTCATACCCACTGTGTCCAGGGCTCGGCACAGGAAGGCAGTGAATTCATACCCACTGTGTCCAGGGCTTGGAACAGGAAGGCAGTGAATTCATACCAGTCCTCTCCTGCCGTCATTTTTACCTTCCTCCACCGAAGTCCGGAACCGTCCACACCTGGGTGGAGTGAGGAAAGTCTGAGTACAGCGCCTTTCCCAGGGACACGACACTATGTCAAAACGGGGCCTCGAACCCTGATCACTGGTGAACACTGGACCACAAGGCCAACGGCTAACCGATTCCAGAAAACAAGGGAGAAGACTGAAATATGGCAACACGAGAAAAAGTAGCCAAGAACCATAATTACCAGCAAAGCAACAAGGCTGACAACAACGGAATCGGGAAACTGAAGGGAGCATTTTCAGCTAACAAGACCACACACACACACACACACACACACACGATCCTGTTCAGATGGCCAAGCAGGAACACTTTTCTCCACGTATGCTACCTCCACACACACCCTCTCCCTCCTCCCTGTTACCCCCATCTACCAAAACAACGACGACAACACAATCAGCACCATGTTGAAGAGAAGAATCGAAGACCGATCCAGAAATAACACACACATTCTAATACTTACTACATGACACAACCACCCTTATTCATTTTCTTTTTTAACTTCAGTGCACGCTTTTTTCTTCTTTTTTTCTTTCTAAAGTATACAGACAGTCCTGGCTAAATCTGGTTTTCAGTACAACTACTATGCTTACACCCTGTCGCACGACAGAAGCAGAAAATTCATACTTCACCAAACTCTTATCAAAACAGACATTTTAACATTACATACACATACCTCCTAGCACACACGCATTCGCACATGCATGTGCACACCCACACTTGCATGCACACCCACAAGCGCACACAAATGCACATTTTGTATACACTCACACAAAACACACACACGCACACAACAAACACAACCACAATCCCAAAGGCTATCTGCAGATCATTCAAAGTCTGCAACAACAAAATGGTCCCCATCTTCTAAACATGATTTTTTTTATTTCCATTTCTTTTTTGTCCCAAACGCATCAGAAAAATAGTTTTCTTTGCTCCAACCTGTTTACTCTGGCCTTCTGTCACTTAATACATTCCCATTTATATTTGGGTGTGCAAGAACTGAGTGCACATGGACCCAAAGGGCTGACAAAACACTTGAAAGTTTCACTGGAGTCAACAAGGCGGTGGAGGCGTCTCAAACTACCCCCCTGCCAGACTGTACCCCCAGGTCATTTTGGGCTAGTCTCAAATGACCCCTCCGGGACATTTTGATTGTGATGAGTGACCGACCCCACACATACACATTGGGGGTGGGGAGGGGGGGGGGGGAAGGAGGCATTCTGGGTTAGCCCTGACACCCCCACACCCACCTCCCTCTCCATTGGAACTTCACGGAAACAAACCCAGGGGCTGAAGTTGTCAGCTGACAGGCTGCAGTGAATCAATTCTGACTGGGCCTGTTTAACGCATGGGGATCATTTCAAGCCAGCACAGAATGACTCCCATTTGCATTTTGAGAGAGAGGGTGGAGGGAGAGAGGGGGTGGAGGAAGGGGCAAAGCTCAACAATAAACCTGGGTGTGGCCAGGTAAAGGAGAGATTCAAAATGAGCAGCGTGGAAGTAATGCCACTGAAACTGTGCAGATGATGGGGCAGCAAAAATTTATTAAAAAAAAAAAAAATTCAACAGCGGGGTGGGGGTTGGTGGGGTCAGAATAAAAAGAAAAAAAAAAAAGGTTCAACAACAGGGGTGGGATAGTTCTGAGTGGTTGAAATTTACCCCAGCAGGTCATTCCCAGCTAGTCTACACGGTCTCTACAGTTAATCTAGGCTCATCAGAAGTTACCCCCAGGGGTAAAAACTGAAGGGGGTACAAACAGACTGATACACCTGACAGACACAGACAGACAACACACAAGGAGACTGACAGAAGACAGAAACAGGAGGAAGGAATTTGAACCACTGGGAACTGAAAACAACGGAGTAACCATGGTTGAAAGCGTACAGAAACGTGCAACAATACAAATCGATTATCCAATAACAGCCCTGACGTCAGTCTTCACAGTGAGGGGAAGGGACATAACCACCACCGACACAACAATAACCCTTGACTATTGAACGTTGGTGAAATGAAGTCACAGTCTGAACGTGTAGTTACTACATTTCTTGTGTTTTTATCATTGTCATTGTTATTACTGACTAAAAGTAATGTCGTCCAAGAGGATGAAGTTCTTTGATACAGAGTGGTGACCAACATCCTGACCTGTAAGCTGTCTTACCTCAGTGAGGTGACAGCCCTTCACTGACGTCCTGACCTGTAAGCTGTCTTACCTCGGTGAGGTGACAGCCCTTCACTGACATCCTGACCTTCTGCCTTACCTCAGTGAGTTGACAGCCCTTCACTGACATCCTGACCTGTAAGCTCTGTCTGATCTCAGTGAGGTGACAGCCCTTCACTGACATCCTGACCTGTAAGCTCTGTCTTATCTCAGTGAGGTGACAGCCCTTCATTCAATGACATCCTGACCTGTAAGCCCTGTCTGATCTCAGTGAGGTGACAGCCCTTCACTGACATCCTGACCTGTAACTTGTGTAAGCTCTATCTTATCTCTGTGAGGTGACAGCCCTTCACTGACATCCGGACCTGTAAGCTCTGTCTTATCTCCGTGAGGTGACAGCCCTTCATTCAATGACATCCTGACCTGTAAGCCCTGTCTGATCTCAGTGAGGTGACAGCCCTTCACTGACATCCTGACCTGTAAGCTGTGTCTCACCCGAGATACAGCCCAACGCTCGGCTTGCGTTACAGATTGATGTAAGCTTACATTTAGGCCAACAACAAAGTGAGAGCTGTATGATCAATGGTTTCTCCATTACAATGGGAAGTCATTTACAGCTTAGTCTTTTGAGAGGACTATGACTCTCAAACTAGGTGGCAAGATTGCACTGGCTCCTTCACTGAGGTGTGAAGTCAGCAACAGCAGTAAAGGGGTTAATATAAAGGAGAGGGAAAAACAACAGAAAAAGCCAATGACACCCTGAGGTTTACAAACAACGAAAGGCTAGAACCCCGCCCTCCCAGACAACCAACCAATCCACAACACCGTAACATCCTCCCACACACCACAAGCTCCAATCTACGACAAGGTAACATTTGAACGGCCATGGCACATGCATGTTTAAATTATCACGTAAGTGCCATTTTGATGTACAGAAGGAGAAATGTATATAGAGAGAGGAATATATATATATATATATTCATATAATCATACATGTCACCAGATCTCATACAACTGACAAGAATCATATTGCAGTTTTCCTTTTAGCTTCTTCATGGACAAATCGTCAACACATGCTTTCAATCACCCACACATATCTTCCCCCACCCCCACCCCACACACATGCACACACATGCACTGATATGCATACGATCATTTCCCACCCCATAAAAAACAGGTTCAAAAACTCCTTTTTGTTGTAGTGGGAAAAAAAAACCCAACCTAACCATTCTTACCCAGAAAGAAAAAACAGGAAAGAGTCAGTGAGACAGAGTCTGAGAGAGCAAGCGAGAGAGAGAGACAGACAGACAGAAAGACAGAGAAACGGACAGAGAGCAGCTTGCATACATGCAGTGACATAACACCGAACACACATATACACTGTGTTGTCACACAGAATTCATATTTCGTATACACCTTTGTGCTGACATTAAAACGCAAATATATACATATTCATATGCCAGTATATATGTTTTGTTTTTTTCCCTTTACACACGCATATATATATATATAATTATATATATCACATTGGTAAATGTACAACAATATTCCATCACTAAAATATTTACACACGTCAATGCGATATTTACATCACTATATATATACAACAATATATACACACACAATGTATAATCTTTCTGGGTATTTACAAGATCATGTAATAGCATCTGCTCCATCGAACCAAGTCAAAAGTGAAAAGCTTTCTGTACATTTGCAGATACATCTGCCTGCCTTTTTCTGAAGAGATGGAAAAACAAATACACTCATACACTCACATAGCAATGCCGACACATATTCTGAAAACAAACACAAAAAAAAAGAAAAGAAAGAAATTGATGGCAACATGAATATTGGATCTAGCATACTATTCATTAATGGAACCAAAAAACAAAGGTTTTGAGAAACATAACATCAGAAAATCAGATTTTAAAAAACCCACAAACACCCAACAAGAATCATGTCCTTTATATGAGACATACAATGATACACTGGTATCTCAAATATGCTTTTCTGCATGTACACACACACACACACCTTTCAACACTCGCATACAACAACAAACTGTTTCACATGTATGCCAACATATGTTAATCCAACTTAAGCCTCCTCTCTTAAACTCTGCAAAACAAACGCCTTCTCCACAAAAAAACCGAAACCATATTTCTTGCGCAGAATTTCCAGAATGTGAGCATGCTACTTGTACAAACAAACCCTGGCGTAGGGGAGTGGAGGATGGAGGTGGTCACCAAACTCTGATGCTGGGAAAACATCAGCACTCACAACACTTGCCACTAGAGTGGTAGCAATCCAAAAAATCTAACGTCCCTCCCCATCCAACCAAAGTGAACCACGAGAACCAAACCTAAGAGAAAGAAATGACCAAGACTGAACAGAATATCCACACCCCGACTACAACAAACTCACAATAAACCAATGGGAAACATAAAACAGAAATCAAAATGAGTCAGTAATATAAAGAGAAAAACACTGAAGAAGAAAGGATGATGATCATCAAATCAAGGCCAGGTTTATTCCATAAAAAAGGATGATGATCCTCAAATCAAGGCCAGGTTTATTCCATAAGAAAGGATGATGATCATCAAATCAAGGCCAGGTTTATTCCATAAAAAACCCCACAGGGGTACATACGGAAATACAATGCAATGTAACATAACGGAAGCACAAATTTTGAAATCGACAAACAAAATGGTCTTTCCTTGTACCAAACATCAAAACACATTCTTCAGACCTGTCCCCTCCTGAAAGGGGCTCAGAGACATCGAATGGCCGACACCAAACCTGCTGCACACCCAGCTCCATGGCTCCAGACAGGACTTGGAGAGGACGACACCAACCCTGCTGCACACCCAGCTCCATGGCTCCAGACAGGACTTGGAGAGGACGACACCAACCCTGCTGCACACCCAGCTCCATGGCTCCAGACAGGACTTGGAGAGGATGACACCAACCCTACTGCACACCAAGCTCCATGGCTCCAGACAGGACTTGGAGAGGACGACACCAACCCTACTGCACACCAAGCTCCATGGCTCCAGACAGGACTTGGAGAGGACGACACCAACCCTACTGCACACCAAGCTCCATGGCTCCAGACAGCACTTGGTGAGGACGACACCAACCCTACTGCACACCAAGCTCCATGGCTCCAGACAGCACTTGGTGAGGACGACACCAACCCTACTGCACACCAAGCTCCATGGCTCCAGACAGGATTTGGAGAGGACGACACCAACCCTGCTGCACACCAAGCTCCATGGCTCCAGACAGCACTTGGTGAGGACGACACCAACCCTACTGCACACCAAGCTCCATGGCTCCAGACAGCACTTGGAGAGGACGACACCAACCCTACTGCACACCAAGCTCCATGGCTCCAGACAGGACTTGGAGAGGATGGCATCATTCATCAGACAGGCTGGACTGACAGTGTGAAGAGGTGAAGAAGAAGAAGAAGTCTTTTCTTGTGTGCTTAGTTCAACTCACGTTCTTTTTGTTTCAGTCTTCAAAACCAAGTCACTCCAGGAATGCTTAAAAAAACCCACAAAAAACAAAACAAAAAAAACAGCAAAAGAAAGAAATCTACCAGAAAATTTGTTCTAACAACAAGGAAAATAAGCAATATCAATGCTGTGAGAAGGCATACATATACACCATTTGTACAGTGATACACTTTGAAGGTGCTTTCATTTTCCTCAAACATTTTCGTTGAAGAAAGATTTCCTTTTCTCTCTTTGTTTTCTGCCTGTCTCTCCCACTCTCTTTGATAATTTACATTACAGATCACACTCATGTGTACACATCCCCCACCCCCCTGCCACACACACACACACACACACACACACACAGAGTAATCACCCATTTCCAAACATCCAGTGTTCATAAAGTTGGACTTTCACTTTGGTCTGAAATTCAAATAATACACACTATAATTTTGTCACTCTTTCATTTTGGTCTTTGTGCCTCCAAATAAATATTTCAAAAAACAAAGCAATAAATGTTTATTTCAAAATGGCCAAGGACAGAGTCAAGTAAAGAGAAGTATTCAAGCTACAGTAAATACTTCATTGAGTAAAAGTAACGCAATGGCTGTAATTCCAAAACCATTTCATGTGTGTGTAATTGTTAGGCCAGCTTCAAGCCAATCACACTAGGAATGCTTTCAAAAAAAAAACACCCAGACACAAAGAGAAATTAATCAACCAGAAAACTTGTTCTGATAACAAGGAAAACATGCAACACTTGATCAGGAAAGTAAGCAGTGTCCGTGCAGTGATACACTTTTTGGAGCCATCAGTTTCCTCGAACATTTAATCTTTCCCCCCAACTCGCTCTTTCTTCTGCACTATTTCATTAACTATTTCATTAACGACCACAAACTTTGGAGTTCTTAGTACAAAAAAGGAAAAGAATGAAAATAACAACAACAACAATAATAATATCAACACAACTGAGATCAAAAGTTTTGTTCAGACTTGATGACAAACTGAAATTCACACTTTGTTTTCCAGGGAACACAGCATGCACCAACCAGGTCTGAGAGATGCCGACACCTGCGGAGTTGGTCAGGCAAGATTCTCAAAGACTGTGTTGCCTTACTACCTGTGCATGCTGTCCTATTACTGGAGTATGTTGTCTTTTTATGTTGTCCTTATTGCAAGTGTGTTGTTCTTATTGCCTGTGTATGCTGTCCTATTACTGGAGTATGTTGTCTTTTTATGTTGTCCTTATTGCAAGTGTGTTGTTCTTATTGCCTGTGCATGCTGTCCTGTTACTGGAGTATGTTGTCTTTTTATGTTGTCCTTATTGCAAGTGTGTTGTTCTTATTGCCTGTGCATGCTGTCCTATTACTGGAGTATGTTGTCTTTTTATGTTGTCTTATTACCAGAGTGTTGTCTTTATCACCCATACATGTTGTCCTGTACTTTGTGTGTATGATCAAATTACTGGTGTGTGCCATCTCATTACCAGTCTGGAAAGACTTCCCAGGTGGTTACAAAACACTCTCAAGGTAAACTCGTGTAACTGGTGTACATGAAAATCCGAAACCCAGCACTTGCCGAAGTCGATGATGTAAAGGGATTTTCTTCATTTGCTTTCTTCCCACAATACTGGACAGGGGGAAGAGAGGGTGAAACAGAGAGAAAAAACTGATGGGCTGAAGACACCGCAGAATGGACAGAAAACCATGTCCAGAGACCCAGACTTTGACACACAGCTGACAGACCTGGAGGAATCTGGTGAACAATTCTTCAGTACAGTGCCCAAATGACTCTTCACAGAGATTAGAAGAAGAAGAAGAATGATGAGAAGAAGAAGAAGGAAGAAGAAGAAAAACAAGAGAGGCAAGGCTTCAAGACTCACTTGTGATACACTTTTTAAAAAAAATCTAATCGTTAAAATGTGTTCTGTATTTGTTATTATAAAGCTTCAGGTTAAAAGAAAAAGAAAAATTAAAGAAAAAGAAAAATAAAAAAAATAAAAAATCTAATCATTAAAATGTGTTCTGTATTTGTTATTATAAAGCTTTGGGTTAAAAGAAAAGAAAAGAAAAGTCCTAACGGCAGACTCGAACTCTGTGTGTTCAGGTGAGAAGAAACTGTCTTACCTAACGATGGAAGTTGAAGCTGTGACACATGCCCTCCAGTGGCTATCCTCCATCCATACGCCCGGAAACAAACATGCCATAATTCTAACCGACTCAATGAACTTCATACAGAAAATTGAAAATGGAATGGGAAGCCCAGAGTGGCATAAGGCAATGCGCAACTTTCAGATTAAAAAACTCACATGGTCATACTGCCCGGGACATGCAGGTGTTAAGGGAAATGAGCGAGCTGACAGACTTGCTGGTAACGCAACACCAACGAGCGGCCTACATCTAGGAAAATCGGAAATCCTCAGAAAAGTCAAAGAATATCAAAAAGAACAGGTACAAGGCCATCACACCATCGATCGCCTTAAAGAAATAAAAACAGAGAGAGGGAGCGGCCGTAAGTCTAACATGAAAGGTAGAGCACGATGCTTTGCAAATCAAACAAATATCGGCATCATTTCCAAACCAACATTGCGCAAATTTCTTCAAAACAGAACAGAGTCTCTGTGGGCTTTTCCAAATACAACAGACTGAGCAACACACTAGACGCCACGTTCTTGGCATCAGAGATCTTTTCCCATCCCTCTTGCGGCCAATCAGTGGCAGCCTCTGTGCGTGTGTGTATGTTGTTTTGTGTGTATGTGTGGGTCTGTGTTTTTGAGTGCGTTTGTGCATGCGCGAGAGTGTAAGTGTACACAAGGAGAGTTCTGTGCACGTGCATGTGTTTTTTTTGTGTGTGTGTGTGTGCGTGTGTGTGTGTGTGAGAGGGGGAGGTGGGAGTGCAGGGGTAGGGGGGGTAGAGGATGAGGTATGTGAGTGTATGCATGCCTACACTGTGGGAGCAACAGGATATTGGAACGTGCGGGTGTGAATATATATATCATATATATATCTCTTTGTATATATGTGTGGGGGGTTGGGGGTGGGGGGTATGGGCGTATGTGTGTGTGCTTGTACAAGTAAGTGTTCATCTGTGTGTGTGTGTGTGCCGTGGAAGCTGCGATACGTAGCCTAGAAATGAGTGTGTGGAGGAGTGGGGTAGAGGAGGGGCAGGGTAATGTGTGTGTGCTGGGACTCATGTACGTTTATATGTATTTGACTGTGCTTTCATATCTGTGAAACTGCATGTTTGGTGCATATCTGTTACGCATGTGTGGGTGTATGTGTGAATGTGTGTCTTCATGTTTTACATTTATTTGCTTATTTATCATCATTGTTGTCTTATTTATTTATTTATTATTATTATTACTACTACTACTATTACCACCTTTTGTATATTATAATTATTATTTATTTATTTATTTATTTACTTACTTATTTATGTACTCTTATCTATTATTTATTCACCTTTTTTATTCTTTTTTTTTTCTCAAGGCCTGACTAAGCGTGTTGGGTTACGCTGCTGGTCAGGCATCTGCTTGGCAGATGTGGTGTAGCGTATATGGATTTGTCTGAACGCAGTGACGCCTCCTTGAGCTACAGAAATTGAAACGAAACTTGCAGAGAAAATGGCAATGTTAAAGTTTACCATGGACACACAGACACACACACACACACACACACAGACAACCGAACACTGGGTTAAAACATAGACTCACTTTGTTTAAACAAGTGAGTCAAAAATGATGAGGAGAAGAAGGATGAGGAGAAGAACAAAAATGAGGAGGAGAAGACGAAGAAAGAAGAAAAAGATGAAGAAGGAGAAGGAGGAGAAAAAGAGAAATGATGAGGAGAAGAAGGAGAAGAAGAAGAAGCAGAAGAAGAAGGAGAAGAAGCCTCAAAAGCAACAAGGTAAGACCTCAGTGCCAGTGAAACTTGCAAGGACCAAACCAAGCCACATTTGTCATCACACAAAACCACTACTGACACAAATTTTGACAGAAGTATGGCACATGACATTATTTCAGGGTCCCCAGAGACAGCGACCACACACAATTCCAGACCTGTTCCTTACCAGGCTGACAATTTTCCAAAACCAAACACAAAGCCAAGCTGAATTTTAGAATTCGTCCGCTACAACATGGGCAAAATAAATCTACTGATATCCCAGGAATAAGGTTCAATTCTCATCGCTTTGTGTCTGTTTTTGTATTTTTAAAGCACTGAGCTCCTTGTTGAATAATAGTAACAATAATGTACATTGATATCGCACCCTCTCTCTCTCTAAGAGCTCAGGGCACTATACAAGAAAGATAAAACGGAACTGGTCAAAGGGTTTTATCCAGTATCCAAGAATTTTCCAGTCCCTCAAAGGCAAAGCATGTTTTCCCCAAGATGGTTTCCAGCCGGGGGCATGGTTCTCTTACTTTTGTCCAAAACTTTTCCACACTTGCATGAAGACGTCTCTAAGGACCCTGCTATTTGCAAAGCTGTATACACTTCAGCATCTCTTGGTCTCACAAATTCAGTGATATGTCACAACCACTAAACCATCCGCTATCCGGCCCCCCACAACAACAAAAATTGGTATGGTTAGTAACCTCCCTTTTTTTATAATTACCTCCTTTTTTTCCCTGTAACTTAAAGCACCTTCTTCAAAGGCAGACTGTATAAGAAGCAGAAGAAGCTAGCAAAGCCGTCAACATGAACTATAATCCAATGTCTGTCAAAAAAAAAGGTTAAAAAAAGCAGACAAGAAAAAGAAAAACAGCTGCTCGGTCTCAACTAATGCTGCCAAAAGCTTAGGTCTGTCACTCTCACATTTCTCATCATGCAACATCTGCTGAGTTGCTGCCCCTGGACACAGCAATTTTCACTGCAGCAGTCAATGCTCCAGGCAATGTCGCACAAAATCCTCGCTTTACTGTAACTTCAATCAACTTTTCAAAACACCACAATCACAGGAAGTTCAGAGAGTAGCCTTCCCCTGGCATTCTTACATGGTGAAGTCCTTACTTCATATGATATCTACAGCAACAGCCAAAACCAAAAGTAGTAGATAGTCACGCCCGTTTATTTGTTGGCTGCTGTCCACAGGTGGAATTTCATGGGATGGACAATTTGTCGTTCGCTGTCAGAAATGTTTCGACAAGAAAAACCACACTGTCACGTGCTTTTGTATGCTTGTGCACAAGTGTGCAGATTCGCAGAGAAATCAAATTTAATCATTTTTTTCTTTAAATCAAAGAAAGAAGAAACAGTTACAGTCCTGTTATCTATGGCTACGGAAAATAACGGACATGGCCGTGATACATGTGTATCAAGCTGCTGCATTTCTCTCCCGTTTTTCACGGTCATCGAATGGTTCAGTACATCTTGACATCTTTGTGCTTGTGCATGTCCCCCTACACAAAGTGTCACACGCACACACACACACACACACACACACACACAGAGTAAAGCAGCTTAAACAAAGTAATTAAAAAGAAAAACTTTTTCTTTTCTTTTTTTTACTGTTATCCCTATTTTTTAATTGTTTATTTTCTTCTCCTCATCAATCTATTAAGTAAACCTGGCAAATGGAATGCAGCAATTATCATCCAAAGAATTCTAAGTCTTCACTGGCACTTTTTTCCTTCCCTTTTCTTTTTAGCATGATCAGAGCATTAACTCTCTCCATACGAATGGCGAAAGAGACGATGTTAACAGCGTTTCACCCCAATTACCATCATCAAAATATTGCAAGCGGAAGGCTCTTATACTGAAGACATGAATGTTGACAAAGAATACCACAATTCTGATGACGGAAGCTAAAGGTTGGGTCATTCAGACACCCACTGAACATCCGAGGGGTCTGTGTAGAGGAGAAGAGAGGACTGGCCATACTGAGTGAGTTAAGTTCTTCCACTTTCACCAGAGATGTGCGAACTTACACAAACACACAACACATGCACACTCACACTCTCACTCTCACACACACACAATTCTCCACTCCCCCCACCCAACCCCCACTCCCATACACATTTTTGAATCAACCTATAGCTGGCATCAGAAAACCGCAAAGTCTACAAACAATCAAGAAATAAACAGATCAACCTCTCTCTCTCTCTCCCTCCCTCTTGATCAGCATATGTCTCTTTTTCTCTCCCTCTCTTTACATGAAGCAAAGCAGAGCTCCATTTGGACTCAATCTAATTACAGACAGCGAATTGTGTTTGTGCTTGTGCAAGTTCCAAATGGATGAATAAAGTCGTTTTTTCTTTATAGATTTTATTTGATACAGAATTGGTCTCCATTGTTACCAAGACAACAGCGTTCAGCACAAACAGACATTTCGATTTCCTTGTAGACATTCACTGACCTTTCACGACTTGAGAGCCTGAACAACTTAACTGTCACGGCTTTTGCAAATATGTCGCAAACTAATCTGCCCTCCACCTGCACTGACCAGGCATTCAACAAAACATTCGCTGATTATACATGTTCAGGTCATGAGGGATTTCTTTGGAGGTGTTTTTGTCTCTACCCGTGGAAAAGCCACTTGGCTGAAAACTGAGGGCTTGGTGACAAATCTTCTGGTTTACAGCAACTGGAGAGTTTATCATGAAGGACCTTCTTCTCAATGATCCAAGAACCTGCCATCACCATGTCATGAGTTTTGTCTTGGCTGCGTTTCTGTCTGCATGCTGAATACTGATGCCTTCTGACTTGCCTTCTGGTGCTCAGCATTGCACGGAACTCTCTGTTGTACATACCAGTATTTTCCAGACACTGAAGTCATTTTGACTGCAATCATTTCTGGGGAAACAAAGTGTTTAAATCAGAACCCCATCCAAAGTATTAACAGAGAACATTTCATCTAATGATTTCTATCTTGTAACTATTAATGCTCTCTCTCTGTTCTCTGATAAATCAGAGACTGACAGGTCCAGACTAACAGATATTTCATTTATACCTTGTAACTTTTAATTCTCTCTCTTTGCTCTCCGGAAAATCATGTATATCTCTTTTTTGTCACAACATATTTCTGTGTGTGAAATTCCGGCTGCTCTCCCCAGCATGACAAATCGTTAACTCTAACGCCACCACTAACAAACTGCACCCAACGACAGACAGTCCTGGACGTTAATCAGCATGTAAACACAGCCTCGTCATTGAACAAACCGTTTCCCACAGAACCGCAGTCCATCGTTCAGCATCCCACGTTCCATTCACCCCTTGTCTGCTGAAACACGAGGTCAACGTGGCACAAATCTGAACCACAGTCCTGCAGGGTTTCCTGGTGGTGTAACTGATTATGCTGGACTAAAGTAACGCCATCTCAAAGGAGACAAAGTCGAAATGAAGAAGAAAGACTGACAGCTTGACCTGTAAGGTCCGTTGTATCTCCGTGAGGAGACAGCCCTTCACTTGTCAACAGAAGTCAAAGGGTTAAACAGCCAAGGGAGGTGTTATGCCCTCAGAAACACAGAACAGAAGAGATACAATAAACTTTATATATACCCAATTCAGAACGACAAACTGGGCACTCAGATATTCAGCAGTTAGTGTCTTGTTGAGAGTAACGCGGCTGCATTTTGTTAACACGGTGAAACCTACAGCTTCTTGCAGAGGTCAAGGTAAGAAAGAGGGGTGTGGGGGATGACTATCAGAAACTTCACCCCACCATGGGGATCACAACGAAGCGTCGCTGCCACTATTAATCACGCACTGACCATCACACCACCGCAATGCACACACCCACTCTCTCAATTCTCATCATACTGTTGACTGACAAGGGAAAGAATGCAGACCATACACAGCACCATTCCTCCCCTCCCCATCCCCACCCCCTCCACTCCCTCATCTGCGTTTCGGTGTGTACCACAGGGACGCTGTTGCCTGACGACAATCAACAGCAAGGCAGACGATGCACCAAGGCCTCACATGTTGCTTGCCCTGCGTTCCGAGGCTAGACAACTGAGGAGAAAGGCCCAAAACCAGACCAGCCAGCGTCAGACTTCACCCGTGTACAGCGTGGGGGGGACTGTCACTCCTGTATCGGCCCGTTCGTTCACACCCGACGCCGCATCAATCACCACCCGCAGCACAATTCCACAGTCTCCGAACAGATGTCTGACAGTTTTGGGGGCATCAGAGATGTTCTCTGTCACTTGTAAAGATACACACGGCAAAGCATTCCTGAACAGTCACCCACTGCATGACGGAAACAGCTCACACCGTTCAGCTGTTTGACAGGTCACGATTTTTCCAACGTTTCTGAACAGCAGACGTGGTTTTGAACTTTTTCACAACAGCTGTTTCAGGAATCACCGACAGCTTCTGTTTGTCACCCGTTCAAAAACAAGGGTGAAAAAATTGTAAAGAAAAGCACATACACACATGAAAATACACGTTAACAACAAAGACAAAAGCTGCACATTGTTTTATCAACTCTCCTGTTCACACTTCCTGGACCAAGAATCAAACACTATTCATTCATCCGCATCGTTATCACACCAAAAAAACATCAACATAAAGATTAACCCTACAATAAGAGAAACATATCTTCCATCATTCCAAAGTACACATAAAACAAATCCACATACCATAAGCAAAAACAGCCAACCATGTACAAACAAAAGAAAAAAAAGAAAAAAAAAAACCAAAAAAACACTGAAATCAAACCATGTTGCTTGTAACTTAGCCAGTCCACTAAAGAAGCAATTCCCAGAGCTAAAAAAACAAACAAACAAAAACCTAAAAACAAAACATTCAACAAATATAAAAAAAAAACACTTTTAGCACAAGACTACTAAACAGATAATGACTAAACAAAGAAGAAAACTTAAACACAAAGAACTGTTTTCACATGCTCTGCGGCAGCGAGGCTGGTGGCAATCCTCCCGCCGACATCGTCTGCCTCCTCGACATCTGACCCGCAGACGACGACGATGACGACGACGACGACACCGCAGTGAACGCTTCATACGACTCAGAGGTCGTGACCCCGCCACTCGCGGAGGTGGAGCTGGCAGCGGAAGAGACAGCGGAAGGCGTGGAAGGCCCCTCTCCCCCGATCTCACGCACGGCCTGGGCGGACTGTGCCATCATCTTCTGGCGGACTTCACGGATCTTGAGCTGCAGACACATCTTGTTGGGGAAGATCTCGCTGTGCTTGGACTGGAATGCTAGCGTGGCCTGGGCTGTGTGGGTGAGGGAGGGGGCGGAGTGGGGACAGAAAAGCAACAAGGTCAATCAACACTGAACAGAACCCGCGCTAGGTGTCCGTAAAACATTAACATAAAATGAACAGACAAAACAAATAAGTAAAATAGTAAAACATTGTGAAGTGAAAGATTAAGTACCAGAAAGCAAATGACAGAAAAAAACGACCTGTTAACACTCTCCATACGAACGGCGAAAGACGACGTTAACAGCATTTCACCCCAATTACCACCATCAAAATATTGCAAGCAGAAGACTCTTATACTGAAGACGTGAATGTTAACAAAGAATACCACAATTCTGACGACGGAAGCTAAAGGTTGGGTCATTGAGACACCCACTGGACATCCGAGGGGTCTGTGTAGAGGAGAAGAGAGGACTGGTCGTACTGAGTGAGTTAACCCTCAAAGTGCTGGATATAATAAAACATACTTACAGAAATCATGCTTAAAACAAAGGGATAGTTTGCCTCCGCTACCTGTGCTCTGATTTGGGGCATTTGTATGCTTATCAGTAAGAATAAATAGGTAAACCTATACATTTTTGGAAAGTAGAGTGAATGAAGAATCAGATAAAAGTAAGAAAAAGGCTGTACCTTGTAAGTAGTTGGAGATATTCCACAGGATATAAACAACAAATTTTGCAAACTTGTTTTCCAAAAATGTCAACCACAATGTTTATAGGTATTTTCACATCTTTTATAGAGTCAAAATCTCAAAATTGGCATTAAACTGTGCAGAAAATGTTCTGGCTGCAGAATCATGAAATGAATATAACTGAAACAATGAAATTATAAGCACTGTATTATTTGTTTGAGACACACCCACCGACGCCACGCACGCGCACATCTACAATACTTTATGCAATCACAGGCAAAAACAGAAATAAATGTTTTCTTTTAGCTCATGTTGCTTTCAAAAGCAGCAAGAATGCTTTAAATCAAACAGACCCATGCCTAACCCACTTTACCACCCCTCCCCACCCCCATCACCCACCCCCCAGTTTTTGTGGCTGGAGACACAAAACTGAATGAACAACAAGCAAGCCAGCATGCCCAAGTGTCAAAATAACAAAGCCGTTTTCACCAGAATCCCTGTCAGCAAATGAATCATCACTAGTGACAAGGTCACTCATTTCCTGAGCTTTGTCAACTTCAGTGTCACTCATTGTTTACAAAAAATACGAAGATCTGGACTTATAAACTCGGCCAAAGTTTGTGCAAACACAAGCAGGGAGGCAGTAACACCAGAACGAGGCAGTTTTACGAAGGCTGCCGAGCATAGCCGTACGATGTCGGACCTTATGTAAACAGAGCCACGATCGTGGCCCATCGCACTTTACCGGGAAAGCCACGATCGTGGCTCATCGCGCTCTCCGGGTTAACGTCATGGCTTCTGATCTCTGTGTCACCGCTGGCTACTGTCACTTCTCTTTCCTCTTTCTCGGAGTTCAGGGACCGCAACCCTCATCTTGTATGTATAAATGAATGGGCTTTAGGGTGAATGACTATTTTAACCCCACCATGTTGACAACCACGACCAGGTTTTTTGGGGGGTGTACATGCTTGGTATGTTATTGTTTCCAACACCCACCAAACGCTTACACGTCTTGCACAATCTTTAACGTGCATATTTGATCTTCTGAACGCATTTACACACTAAAGGGGGATCAGGCACAAGCAGGACTGTACATAACGTTGACCTGGGAAACTGAAAAATCTCCAACCTTGATCCAGCACGTGCACCAAAACCAAGGAGAATGTGGAGGAGAAGAAAGCAAAGGGGAAGGAGAGAGAAGGAGGAAGAGGACTAGAAGAACAAAAAGTCGATGATGATGAAGATGATGATGAAAAAAGAAGAAAGCAAGAAGAAGAAGAAGAAAGAAGACGACAAAGAAGACGATGAAGAAGAAAATAACGACAAAGAAAATGATGATGAAGGAGAAGAGATGAAGAAGACGACGACGATGAAGATGCAGACAATGAAGAAGAAGAAAAAGATGAACAACAAGAAGAAAACGATGATAAATTCTAATATCATCATCTTAGATGAACAGACTATAAATAAATACACGATGATGAACAAGAAGAGGACAAGAAGACAATTACGAAGACAACGGAGAAAAAGAAGAAGATGAAGAAGAAGAAGAAAACGATGAAGAAGAAGGAGACGACAACAAAGACGACAGCAACAACGAAGAAGAGGAGGAAGAAGAAGGAGACTTGGACGATGAAGAAGCAGAGGAAAGCACCACGGCTGACAGGACGGCACTCACTGCTGGGATAGAGACCCTGGTCATCGAACAGCTGCATGACTAGCTGACGTCTCTGGTCCAGCATTCGGCGTGTGGAGAAGGTCCCAGGGGAGCTGGGCGTTTTGGGCGTCATGGGCGAGTTCAAATCCCCCTCCCCAAAGTCTGTGGCATCATCATCATCATCATTGTCATCATCATCATATAGCTCTCTCCCCAAAGTCTGTGGCATCATCATCATCATTGTCATCATCATATAGCTCTCTCCCCAAAGTCTGTGGCATCATCATCATCATCATATAGCTCTCTCCCCAAAGTCTGTGGCATCATCAGTGTCATTGTCAGTGTCACTGTCGTCATAATCATCATTATTATAGCTCTCTCCCCCAAAGCCTGCACATTATCATCATCATTGTCATCATCATCATATAGCTCTCTCCCCAAAGTCTGTGACATCATCATCGTCATCATCATATAGCTCTCCACAAAGTCTGTCATCACCACTATAAACACCATCAGCAGCAACATCACCACCCTCACCATCATTATCACAACTACTATCACTATCATTATCACTACTAACATCACCAACATTATCACTACCACCATCATCATCACAGTCACTATCACCACCACCATCCCCACCATCACCACAACCATCATCACCATCATCATCACCATGCTCCAACTCTGCAAAGTCTTTAGCATCACCGAACAGCAAGTGTTCCATCTTCTGATGCAATGATAATGATGACAGTGGTGAAAATAACAACATGATAACAAAAACAGCACCACCACTACCACCACCAATACTACTACTACTATAACTACTACCCCTACTATAAATCATAACAATTATAGTGAAAATACACAACCACATACGGTGATACCAACACACACCCACACACACTAACATCCCCCCTCACACACACACACACCGACATCCCCCTTCACACACACCAACATCCCCCCTCACACACACACACACACACACACACACACACACACCAACATCCCCCCTCACACACACACACACACACACACACACACCAACATCCCCCCTCACACACACACCAACATCCCCCCTCACACACACACACACACACCAACATCCCCCCTCACACACACACACACCAACATCCCCCCTCACACACACACACACACACACACACACACACACACACCCCAACATCCCCCCTCACACACACCAACATCCCCCCTCACACACACACACACACCAACATCCCCCCTCACACACACACACCAACATCCCCCCTCACACACACACACACACACCCCAACATCCCCCCTCACACCCCCCCCCAACATCCCCCCTCACACACACACACCAACATCCCCCCTCACACACACACACCAACATCCCCCCTCACACACCCCCCCCCCAACATCCCCCCTCACACCGCCCCCCCCAACATCCCCCCCTCACACACAACAACATCCCCCCTCACACACACACACCCCAACATCCCCCCTCACACCCCCCCCCAACATCCCCCCTCACACACACCAACACCCCCCCCCACCCAACATCCCCCCTCACACACACCAACATCCCCCCTCACACACACACACACACCAACATCCCCCTCACACACACACACACACCAACATCCCCCTCACACACACACCAACACACCAACATCCCCCTCACACACACACACACCAATCTCCCCACCCCACCCCACCCCACCCCTCCCCACCTGTCCACCTACCTTTAGCAGACACACCAGCCTTCAAGAACTCGTCAGACAGGTTGTCCAGGTTGAAGCTGCTCGGGAAAAACTTGGAGTCTTCGAACATCCCACTGCGAGGGGTCTTTGGTGTGGTCGTCTCCGACTCGCTGGACAGCTTCGTCTCTCCCTCAGGGTTATCGCCCTTGACTACGCAACAACGAGACACAGCACGTGCTTTTTCATTGTTATTGGTACTTGTATAGCGCCTATTCTCAGTCGGAGACCAAGCTCCAAGTGCTTTACAAACACGGGGTCATTTGCACAACAGGCTGCCTACCTGGGTAGAGTGAACTGACAGCTGCATTTAGAATAGAATAGAATAGAATATGTCTTTATTACCAAGTGTACCGGAGTCACAAGGAATACTGCTGCTCATTCTTGTGCAAACATTCGGTCAGGCTTCAGTCACACACACACACACACACACACACACACACACAAATCAGAGTGGATTTTACGATAAAATTCTGCCAGGGATAACTCTCTTGTTGCCACAGGTTCTTTTACGCCATTCTACGCATGGGATTTCAGTTTATCCACTACGCCACCATTGCACACACACACATACACACACACACTGACCCAGGTTTGAAATCTTTTTCTTGTAGACGTTCACCCCCCCCCTCCCTTTACACACACACACACACACACACACACACACACTGACCCAGGTTTGAAATCTTTTTCTTTTTCTTGTAGACGTTGATGATGGCGCGGGGGGACTGGGGGAGGGGGGTGGTGGACTCGCTGTCCTCTGGGATGAACTTGGGCAGGTTCTCAAACTGTCGCTCAAAGTCCACCTCTGCCAGCACCCTGCACACACACACACACACATCTACATTGAGACACACACACATTTTTAGACACACATATACCGTAAAGTTCGGTCTATTGAGCGCTCTGGTATATAAGCCGCACCCACTAAATTTTGGAAAAAACTGAACTTTATACATACATAAGCCGCACCGGTTTATAAGCCGCACTTATTTCCGGTACCGGAACACATACTGATACTACAGAAAAGCTGTCGATACTGTAGGTTATGAAATAAACACAAGCGGGAACAACACAAAGAAAAGCAAGCGAAAATACTGCTAGTGCCACAAAAAAATAATAAATAAACACAACGAAAATAAGATCCATAATTTAGGGATAGTCACATTTATTCAACGTCATCCTGCTCACTGAATCCACTAAAATCTTGGTCTTCAGTGTCCGAGTTGAAGAGAACCAGCACAGCTTCCTTCACCATCTTGTCAATGACTTCAGCCTTGCTGAGGGGGGATGGAGGTCACTGCTGGTTCGTCGCTTCCACTGTCGTCTGCTAGGTCGATCGCCTTCAATTTGAAGGCTGCATCATAGGCATAACGTTGCGTTTTCGGCAAGATGAGGGTGTACGCTTGAGCAGAGTTAAACTGAATGCTGATCTGAAGGCTATAATGTGTGTGGACTTGATTTATAAAACGCAACAGTTAGCACACGATCCTGAAGCTTATCCAAAAATTCATGGACAGAAATCATGATTTTGGTGAGTTGGCGGGCAGCTAAGAATAGACGAGAACGTGACACTCCCGGGATCGTTAAAATCCGCAAATAAGCCGCATCATTGTATAAGCCGCAGAGGTTGAAGCTGGGGTAAAAAGTCGCGGCTTATAGACCGAACTTTACGGTATATATATTGAGAGAGAGACACACACACACATTTAGAGACACACATATAGACACACACACATTTAGCGACATACATATATATACATAGACAAAAAAACACATTTATTGACACACACACATATATACAGACACACATATATATATATATATATACAGACACACACACACATACATATAGACACACACAGAAATATATATTCACATACACAGAAATACGTACACACACACAGAGAAATATATATATATATACACACACAGGCACATGTATAGATACATTCATATAGGTAACACAGACACATGTATTGTTACACATACGTATGTTACACATGTATAGATACACACATATATTCATAAACACACGTATATATATATATATATATATATATATATATATATATATATATATATATATATATATATACAGACACACATATATATATAGACACACTAACACATAAACACACACACATATATAGACACACACAAACATTTACCGACAAACACATATAGATATGCACACCCATATAGACACACACACGTCCGCCTAGGAAGCGAGAGAATCTGAGGGCGTTGGTTCAAATCACGGCTCAGCCGATATTTTCTCCCCCTCCATTAGATCTTGAGTGGTGGTCTGGACACTAGTCATTCGGATGAGACGATAAACCGAGGTCACGTGTGCAACATGCACTTAGCGCACGTAAAAGAACCCACGGCAACAAAAGGGTTGTTCCTGGCAAAATTCTGTAGAAAAATCCACTTCGACAGGAAAAACAAATAAAACCGCACACAGGAAAAAATACAAAAAAATGGGTGGCGCTGTAGTGTAGCGACGAGCTCTCCCTGGGGAGAGCAGCCCGAATTTCACACAGAGAAATCTGTTGTGATAAAAAGGAATACAAATACAAATACACACAGACACACAGACACACACACACACACACACACACACAGGCAGGCAGGCAGGCAGGACATGCACACACAGTCACATAGTGAGAGTTCAAATGTCATTTCATGTAGGATTAGCAGCTGGGCAGCTGAGCTGAGCTGAGCCGTGCTGTGTTGAGCTGTGCCATGTTGAGCTATGCTGTGCATTGCTGAGACGTGTTGTGCTGTGCTGTGCTGTGCTGCGCTGTGTACTGTGTTGTGCTGTGCTGTGCAGTGCTGCGCTGTGTTGTGATGAGATGTGTTGTCCTGTGATGTGTTGTCCTGTGTTGTCCTGTGATGTGTTGTCCTGTGTTGTCCTGTGATGTGTTGTCCTGTGTTGTCCTGTGATGTGTTGTCCTGTGTTGTCCTGTGATGTGTTGTCCTGTCTTGTGTTGTCCTGTGATGTGTTGTCCTGTGTTGTGTTGTCCTGTCTTGTGTTGTGATGAGATGTGTTGTCCTGTGATGCGTTGTCCTGTGATGTGTTGTCCTGTGATGCGTTGTCCTGTGATGTGTTGTCCTGTGACGTGTTGTCCTGTGTCAAGCTGTCAACACCCCCACACCCCTCCCAGCCCCCGTGCACCCACTTGTTCATGCCGTCGTCCTTGTTCTTCTTGAAGATACTGCGGCGAGGACCACTGGCCGAGCCGGGGGCCGACCCGGGACCACAGCTGGGCGAGGGGACAGCACTCTGGAGGACCTGGGGGTTCACCGTCAGCGGCGGCGGCTTGTGCTTCGCTTTGGACAGCTGATGAGGGGGAAACAGCAACAACGTCAATACAGCGCAGTGAAGAGATGGCTGTACTCAACATCAATTCAATCCAAACGTCTAAAATTACAATTGAGAATGGACGTTAAACAAAAGAACAAACAAACAATTTTTCCGCAATCCAATGAAAATAGGTTTAACAACATCCGTGACAAAAAGATGTGAGCATCTGTATCATATCAGTGTTTGAACACAGCCTAGATATGTGTCAACTCATGTTACGCTATAATGAGGTAGAAAATAATGGCCTGTCTGCTTCAAGTGTTGATGCTTTGTGCAGCATAAGAATGGCTTCTCTTGCTAAAGCTGCGTCCAGTTGGGAATGTGAATATTTCTTTTACTGCGACTTTTGGACACCATCACACAACTCCAAATCACACATAACACCACCACCACATCACACCATCACACGACTCCAAACCAACACATTACACCACCACCACATCACACCACTGCAACTCCAAACCAACACATTACACCACCACCACATCACACCACTTCAACTCCAAACCACACATTACACCACCACCACATGACACTGCCACACAACTCCAAACCACACATTACACCACCACCACATCACACCATCACACAATTCCAAACCACACATTACACCACCACCACATCACACCACCACACAACTCCAAACCACACATCACACCACACCACACCACAAAACCACACATTACATCACACCACACCACAAAACCACCACACCACACACCACACCAGCCAACACACCACCACCACCTTCACCCAGAAACACACCCACCTGTTGTCCCCCTCCGTTGGGGGTGGTGGTGGTGGGCGACGACAGTCCCTCCTTCCCCACCCCGCTACCCCCTCCAGACGCAGACGTTCCCCCGAGCGCCCCCTTCTCCCTCTCCCTCTCCCTCGCCGCCTCTCTCTTCTCCTCTTTCTCCTCCTCCGTCTCTGGCACGTCCATCCTCACCGTCTTCTTCTCTCGCGGTGGCGCCCTCTCCCCGCCCACCAACGAAGACGATTTTCGCTCTCCGCTGCCGCCGTCTGTGTATTTCTTCCCGCCGCCGCCCCCGCCCGCTGACGATGCTCCGTTCTGGTCGAACTCGCCCGCCGGGGTGGGCTGGGAGAGGATGGGGGGCGGGACACCCCCCTCCCTCCTCTTCTCCATCATGCTGCGCAGGATGACCGACTCCCCCCCTCCTCCTCCCCCTACGGAGGTGCTGGGGGGCTGGAGGAGGTGGGGGTGGTGGTGGTGGGGGGAGGAGGAGGAGGAGGAAGGGGGAGGGGCCTGCAGGCGGTGGTGGGTGTGGGCGACGGGGGTGGGGGAGGGGACGGTGGTGGTGGTGATGGCGGCGGTGGAGGAAGGGGGGTGGGAGTGGGAGGGGAGTTGGGGAGGGGGGAGGTGGTGGTGGTTGCTGGGGGAGGGGGCAGGGGAGACAGTGGGGGAGGGGGCAGGGCGGGGGGAGCTGACGGACAGTCGCGATCGCTGGGCTGAAATGAAATGAAATTATGGTGCTTAGAGCCTCGCCAACCACTAAGGCCATCTCAAGGCTATCGCCGCGTCAATAACTACTACAAGGATAAAAAAACAACCAATTAAAACGAGTCACCACTTCAAACTTTCCACTCCAAAGTTAAAAAAACAACTTCCATAGTTTAAAACCTTCAAATCTAGTTAAAAATGTTCACTTCTTTTTAGAAGTCCATCAGCGCCCACGGAGGGACATCACGAAACAAAGTCTTCAAAGAAACCACCGTGTAATGTCTGCGTCTAACGTCATGCAGATCCCAACAATCAAGGAGCACGTGTTTCACGGTGAGAGGCTCGTCACAGGGAATGCATCGAGGGGCCTCTTCCCCCTTCAACAAGTAAGAATGAGTAAAAAAAAAGTGTGCCCCGTACGCAGTCTGCACAGCACAGACTCCTCCTTTCTGTTCTTCACCCCCGAAGGGAGGGTCTCTTTCAGGTCTGGATGGATCTGGAAGAGCTTGTTGTCCGTCTGGGTGTTCCACTCCTCTTGCCAAAGATCCTTAACGTAAGTGTTCACCTTCCGCTTCATGTCTGTGTATGGTACAAAGGATCTGGATAATTCTTTCTTTACAGCGTTCCTGGCCAGCAGGTCCGCCCTTTCATTACCACGAATGCCAACATGTCCGGGAACCCAGGCCAACACAACCTCGTATCCTTTCTTCGTTGCGAGAGTAAAAGCTTCATAAAATTCCAGCAGTTTGGGATGAGTGATATTCCTGCAGGCGATCGCCTCCAGGGCTGACAAGGAGTCGGAAAAGATCATGAATCTCTTTTGTTTCGAAGAGAGAACCATTTTTACCGCCAGAACCAGTGCGGTCAGTTCCGCAGTGTACACCGGGCTGTCAGACAGGATGTGTTCCATTGAGGGCCAGTCAGGGAAGTCGGGACAGAACGCAGATGCAGCGACTCCGTCCTCTGACTTGGAACCGTCAGTGAAGATACTTTGAAAAGTGGGGAATTTGTGGCAGAGTTCCGAAAAGTAAGTTCTGTAGGCCAGAGAACTGGTGGAGTCTTTACGGTACGAGGCCAGATCAAATTGGACCTCAGGTGTTCTAAAAGTCCACGGAGGGCTGTCGGGGAACTTAGAGAAATCTGAGATGCCACCAACATCCAGATCGGCATTTTCTAAGTGCGGCTGAATGCGGAGTCCGAGAGGAGGTATGCAGTTTGGGTTGTCTGTAAATTTCTTATCGAAAGGGTTGTTGAATACAGCGTCATAAGCAGGGTTTGTAGGTTCAGAAAACAATTTCAAATAATAATTTAGGGTCAGCTTCAATCTGCGGTTGGAGAGAGGCGGTTCCCCCACCTCTGCGTACAGGCTGTGCACAGGGGTGGTGCGGAAAGCACCTAAGCTGAGACGGAGCCCTTGGTGGTGTATAGGGTCCAACAGTTTCAGGTAAGACGGTCTGGCCGAGCCGTATACTACACTTCCATAATCCAGTTTGGACCGGACCAGGGCTCTGTAGAGGTGCAAGAGAGTTCTCTTATCAGCACCCCAGTCCGTGTGTGCCACAACTCGAATGATGTTCAGGGCTTTTTGGCAAGATATTTTCAGCTGTTTAATATGGCTGAGGAAGTTCAGCTTCTGATCAAAGACGATCCCTAAAAATTTGGCTTCCTTGACAGCCGGGATGGTGGATTTTCCCAGTCGGATTTCAGGGTCTGGATAGAACTGGCGAAAGTTATGAAAATGAATACATTCAGTTTTGGAGGACGAAAATGTGAAGCCATTCTCCTCTGCCCAACACTGGATTTTGTTGATGCAGAGCTGAAGCCATTGCTGGATGCTGGCATATGTGCTGCCAGTTGCACACAAGGCGAAATCGTCCACGAACAGCGAGCTGTCTGATCCCTTCTGAACGGATTGAACGATGTCATTAATTTTGATGCTGAAAAGAGCCGGCGACAGGATGCTCCCTTGCGGGACACCCAGCTCCTGCTCATGAATGTCGGACAGGGTGGTGCCGACCCTCACCTGGAATTGTCTGTCTTGCAAAAAATTGTGGATGAACTGAGGCTGGTGTCCTCGGCTTCAAGCCGAGCTTGTGCAAGTCCGAGAGAATACCAAACTTCCACGTGGTATCGTAAGCTTTCTCCAAGTCAAAAAATATGGCCACCACATGCTGTTTGTTTACAAAGGCATTTCTTACAGTGGTTTCCAGACGAACCAGATGGTCAACGGTAGAGCGATGCTTGCGGAAACCGCACTGTTCTTTCGCCAGAAGGCCATCGGACTCTAGTTTCCACATCAGTCTACCGTTGACCATCTTCTCCATCAGTTTGCAGATGCAGCTGGTCAGTGCTATTGGGCGGTAGTTGGAGGGGTTCGAGGGGTCTTTTCCCGATTTCGGCAGCGGGATTATGAGGGCTTTCCGCCAGGAGGGTGGAAAAAAGCCTGTGATCCAGATGTAGTTGTAAACTTTGAGCAGGGTGTCCAGACAGGTTTGGGGAAGGTGCTTTAAGAGTTTATAATGGACCTCGTCCATTCCTGGACAGGAATCCGTACAGGTCTGAAGGACAGATTTCATTCATTGTGAAAGGAAGGTTGTAATTCTCTGTGTTGTCGGAAGAGAAGTTACAGGGTGTTTTTTCTGTCAGGTTTTTGGTTTTGAGAAACCGAGCAGATTTGTTAGCAGATCTCGAGTTCTGTTCGATTGTGGAGGCAAGCAAATTGGCAACTGCTTTCTTCTCTGTGACCAGAGCGTCTGAAAGTTTAAGATGGTGAAAGGTTGGGCATACGTTTTTGCCCTTAATTCTTTTTAAAACCCTCCACACTTTCTTCTTGGGTGTGTTGGAGGTTAAGGAAGAGCAAAAATCTCTCCATGACTTTCTCTGGCTCTTTTTAAAAACATACCTGGCTTTCGCCCTCAGCTGTTGATGGGTTCGAACGCTATCGGTCTCCGGTCTCCGAAAGACGCGTCGCTGCGCTCTCTTCCGAGACTTACGGGCCTCCCGACATTCCGTGTTGAACCAGGACGTTCTAGGCACCTGAGGCTTGGAGGTAGACGATGGGACTGCTGCTTTGGCGCAATCTAAAACGATCCGAGTCAGAGTGTCAGCAGGGTCCTTGCTTTTCAATACTGTTTCTTCCTGCAGCTCCGCTCTTATCTTCGTGGTAAAAAAAACTCCAGTCTGCTTTGTCATAGTTCAGGCGGTCAGGCAGAGAGTCACCTTCTCCATCTGTGGGGCGGAGGGCGACAGGAAAGTGGTCACTCCCATGCAGATCGTCGTGCACTTTCCACTCATAGTCCAGGACCAACGATGGATCGCAGACCGACAGATCTGAACACGAGAGCTTTCCAGAGGACAGATGAAGGTAAGTGGGAGACTTGTCGTTAAGACAGCACAAGTCCATATCGGAAAGAAGGTTTTCCAAGAGAAGACCTCGGGCTGATGTCATCTCACTTCCCCAGAGCGGGGAGTGTCCATTGAAGTCGCCCAACAGTAAAAACAGTCGTGGGAGATGGTCGACCAGGTTCATGAGGTCCTGCCTCAGAACACGGACGGAAGGAGGAAGGTACAGAGAGCAGACAGTGATGGTTTTCTCAAGTGTGACTCTGACTGCCACCGCCTGTAAAGGGGTGCTTAAAGGAACTGTACTGTATAAAAGGGACTTGCGAATAAAAAGAGCGACACCTCCCGTCAATCCCTCTTGCTTCGGTTGAGCGGGTTTAAAAACGGAGTTAAAACCAGAGAGAGATAAAACCTTGCCATCTCTTTGCAGAGTCTCCTGCAGCGCCAGCACTGAAGGTTTCAAAGCACAACAAAGCAGCTGAAGTTCCTGTATATTGGCGAAGAACCCCCGGATGTTCCAGTGGATCACTGCCATTAAAAAGGTTAAAAAAAATAAAGCAGCAGCCTATTCCATCGCTACCCCCTGCTCCTCTGCTTGCGGTGGCTCAAGGTCGGCCAAGATCGAGTACTTATTTTTAGAATTTAATTTTTCTGATTCCGACCAAGTCGGAATATCCACCACCTCGGCTCTTCCCGATCCCGCCGAGGCCGCAACCCTCCCCTCCTTGAGTTTTGGAGGTACGGGGGGTTTCTGGCCACTTCTGCCAG
Source organism: Babylonia areolata (assembly GCF_041734735.1). NCBI lineage: Eukaryota > Metazoa > Mollusca > Gastropoda > Neogastropoda > Buccinidae > Babylonia > Babylonia areolata. Next base: position 2,715,549 of record NC_134909.1, read on the forward strand.
CCCGAGGGCCAGGCAGACGAGAGGCGGGGCGAGGGGGGCCGGAGGATGGGGGGGGCGGGAGGCGGACAACGTGCCTCCGCCCGAGGCTTTTCTCTCCCGCCCAGCAGCCCCTGAGGACTGCTGCACAGGATGGGAAGGGGTGGACACGGCACCTCCACCCAACGCCAACGGTTCTAACAAGGTAGGCACGTCGTCCGTCTGCGTCCCTGTGGACGTCGGCTGGACCACGACGTCCATCATCCTGGGTCTGACGACAGAGGCGTAAGACGCCTTAGGCGACGCGGCCTCCACTTGCTTACATGCCTCAAAGAAAGAAATTTTCTTCTCTGTCTTCACCTTCTGGATTTGTTTTTCTTTTTTCCAGGCGGGGCAGTCTTTTGATGAGGACGGGTGGCCGCCTCCGCAGATCGCTGGGCTGCTGGGAGGAAAGAGAAAAGATTTCTTTAACAAATATCTAATCAATCGTTTTTATTGGACTTCATTCAGTTTTTCTCATTTCCTTTTTTTTTTTTCTTTTTTTTTTTTGCACTCTCGCTGATTTTTTGTTTGCATCTTTTTTTGTGTTATTTCATTGATTTGTTGCTGTTGTTGGGGTTCGTTTTTGTTCAAATATTTGTTTGTCAAAGTTTCTTTCTTTTTTTTCTTTTTTTTTTTTTTTTTTTTTTTTTTGCACTCTCGCTGTTTTCATGTTCATATCTTGTATTTTTACATTATTTTGTTGTTGCTGGTTCTTTTTTGTTCAAACATTTGTTTGTTTGTCAAAGTTTCTTTTCCATCATTAACAGAAATGCGATGGCCATGTCGTGCCAAACATTTCCTCGTTGTTTTTTCTGTTTTCTTTTCTGCCGCCCCCATCATCTACGCCATTTCAGTGGCATTACTTCCACGTCACTCATTCCGAACCCCCGATACTCTACAACACCTGGGTTATTCCGTCACAGTCCCAGTGTCGGCAGTTCACAGAGAATTATCAATATCAGGTCACCAGGTGGCCACACACCAGAGGAGACCCTGCACTGCTGCTGATTAACTTTGGTGGCTCCTCAATGTTTCGTCATTCTTGTTTTTGGTCTGCATGTATGTAAAGGGGTGGGGGGGGGAGCGGGGGGGGGGGGGGGGGGTTCTGAAGGTGTGTACAGTGTCCAGTATTGTTGTCACTGTGGTTGCCGGTCTTCCACACACAAAATCTCTCCGTTCTTGCTTCAGAGCAGCAAACCACACAGCTAAAAGACTGGATCGAAACCTGTTCAACCAACACTGAATAAAACCAAAGCCCGGACTGTCTGTCTACTTGTCTGAATAAAAATTCTCACTGGCAAAGACCACCTTTGATCTTTAAGACTATAACTGACGGATTTAACTTACCTGAAGAATAACAATAAATATTAGACATGGAACAATTTTCACAAAAGGATTTAATATGTGATTATAGTCTGATATATCGATAGATATATGTATACACACCACATCAATACAACTGATTTGTATTGTTATCAAACTTGCTTACTGCATCTCTGATAGAACTTTGTTCTTATATATTCATTTTCTTTTTTTTTTGTTATTAAAGGTTAAAAACCCCCATAGCCTTTAAAGTTCATAAGGGCAGTGAATTCATATCCATTGTGTCCAGGGCTCAGCACAGAAAGGCAGTGAATTCAAACCCACTGTGTCCAGGGCTGGGCACAGGAAGGCAGTGAATTCATACCCACTGTGTCCAGGGCTGGGCACAGGAAGGCAGTGAATTCATACCCACTGTGTCCAGGGCTCAGCACAGAAAGGCAGTGAATTCAAACCCACTGTGTCCAGGGCTCGGCACAGGAAGGCAGTGAATTCATACCCACTGTGTCCAGGGCTGGGCACAGGAAGGCAGTGAATTCATACCCACTGTGTCCAGGGCTCAGCACAGGAAGGCAGTGAATTCATACCCACTATGTCCAGGGCTGGGCACAGGAAGGCAGTGAATTCATACCCACTGTGTCCAGGGCTCAGCACAGGAAGGCAGTGAATTCATACCCACTGTGTCCAGGGCTCAGCACAGGAAGGCAGTGAATTCATACCCACTGTGTCCAGGGCTGGGCATAGGAAGGCAGTGAATTCATACCCAGTGTGTCCAGGGCTCGGCACAGGAAGGCAGTGAATTCATACCCAGTGTCCAGGGCTTGTCAAATGAAGGCAGTGAATTCATACCCACTGTGTCCAGGGCTGGGCATAGGAAGGCAGTGAATTCATACCCACTGTGTCCAGGGCTTGGCACAGGAAGGCAGTGAATTCATACCCACTGTGTCCAGGGCTGGGCACAGGAAGGCAGTGAATTCATACCCACTGTGTCCAGGGCTCAGCACAGGAAGGCAGTGAATTCATATCCACTGTGTCCAGGGCTCGGCACAGGAAAGCAGTGAATTCATACCCACTGTGTCCAGGGCTAGGCACAGAAAGGCAGTGAATTCATATCCACTGTGTCCAGGGCTGGGCACAGAAAGGCAGTGAATTCATACCCACTATGTCCAGGGCTGGGCACAGGAAGGCAGTGAATTCATACCCACTGTGTCCACGGCTGGGCACAGGAAGGCAGTGAATTCATATCCACTGTGTCCAGGGCTCAGCACAGGAAGGCAGTGAATTCATACCCACTGTGTCCAGGGCTTGGCACAGGAAGGCAGTGAATTCATACCCAGTGTCCAGGGCTTGTCAAATGAAGGCAGTGAATTCATACCCACTGTGTCCAGGGCTTGACATCAGGACAGTGAATTCATACCCACTGTGTCAAGGGCTTGACATCAGGACAGTGAATTCATACCCACTGTGTCCAGGGCTTGGCACAGGAAGGCAGTGAATTCATACCCACTGTGTCCACGGCTGGGCACAGGAAGGCAGTGAATTCATACCCACTGTGTCCAGGGCTGGGCATAGGAAGGTAGTGAATTCATACCCACTGTGTCCAGGGCTCAGCACAGGAAGGCAGTGAATTCATATCCACTGTGTCCAGGGCTCGGCATAGGAAGGTAGTGAATTCATACCCACTGTGTCCAGGGCTCGGCATAGGAAGGTAGTGAATCCATATCCACTGTGTCCAGGGCTGGGCACAGGAAGGCAGTGAATTCATACCCACTGTGTCCAGGGCTGGGCACAGGAAGGCAGTGAATTCATACCCACTGTGTCCAGGGCTGGGCATAGGAAGGCAGGGCCTAATTCTCTCCCTCCACAGTTTTTACCATCTCTGACCTGAGTCAGGTACCCATTCACAGCTGGGTGGAGGGAGGGAAAACAGAGCACAGAGCCTTTCCCCAGGGACACAGCACCACGCTGAAACAGGGCCTCGAACCCTGATCACTGGTGAACGCTGGACCGCAAGGCCAACGCCAGACTGGTTCTTCCTCAGAGCCTCCTTCACGAACCAACAGAATGCCGTGACGAAATACACCACACACACACCAGCACCCCCACCCCCCTCACTCTCTTACCAGGACTCTGAGGCGGAGGCTGCAGGCTCTCCGTTGCCACGGGGACGTGGGCGATGGCGGCCTTGACCTTGGTAGGTTTGGTCTGGAGGTTGGGGGAGGTGATGTAGCCGATGTCCCCCTTGCCCCCTCCCTCCCCTGTGCACAGCAAGGAATGGTTCAGGTTGTTTGATGCTCTTCACGTGTGGGCGATTGGGGGGAGGGGTGTGTGTGGGCGATTGGGGGGAGGGGTGTGTGTGGGGGATTGGGGGGAGGGGTGTGTGTGGGAGATGGGTGGGAGTTTGTGTGGAGGGCTGCTCAAAGCTCTTCATGTCTGGGGGATATTGGTTCAGGGCTGTGTGGGTGATGGGAGATGGGGTGGGGGAGGGATGTTGTGTGCGTGATGTTCTCTTCTTCTTCTTCTTCATTCGTGGGCTGCAACTCCCACGTTCACTCCAGTGGGCTTTTACATATATGACCGTTTTTACCCCACCATGTAGGCAGCCATACTCCGTTTTCAAGGGTGTGCATGCTGGGTATGTTCTTGCTTCCATAACCCACCGAACGCTGACATGGATTACAGGATATTTAACGTGTGTATTTGGTCTTGTGCTTGCTTATACACACGAAGGGGGCTCAGGCACTAGCAGGTCTGCACATACGGTGACCTGAGAGATCAGAAAAATCTCCACCCTTTACCCACCAGGCGCCGCTACCAAGATTCGAAACCAGGACCATCAGACTGAAAGCCCAACGCTTTAACCACTCAGCTATCGTGCCCACTGTGCGTGATGTGAAAGAAGACAGACACAGAGAGAGGAGGACTCACTCTGGAAGGCCTTAGGACTGGCGCGGGGTGTGCCCCCCGGCTGCTGCGCCTGCTGCAGAAGCTGCGAGGGTTGAGGGCTATGGGTCTTCACCACCGCCGCGATTTTCGGCGCCAGGCTGGGCTGCTGCTGCTGATGATGCTGTTGCTGCTGCTGCTGGTGGTGGTGATGGTGGTGTTGCTGTGGCGCGGAGGCGCTGAGGGTGAGGACAGGACTGATGGAGGTTGGGGACCGGACCTGCTGAGGATGGATCAGCACCTGTTGGCCTGTTGACCAGGGGCACAGGTAGCACAGGTCAGTGTCCATTTATAATCATAACAATCATATCAGTAATGATAATAAGGATAATAGTAATTTGGGTGCAACAGCCAAGTTGTTAAAATATTGGGACTTTCAATCTGTGGGTCCCAGGTTCGAATCTTGAAAACGGCGCCTGGTGGAGATTTTTCCGATCTCCCAGGTCAACATATGTGTAAACCTGCTGGTGTCTGAACCCCCTTCGTGTGTATACGCATGCAGAAGATCAAATACGCACGTTAAACATCCGTAAGCCACTGATGTCAGTGTTTGGTGGGTTATGGAAACAAGAACATGCCCAGCATGCACACTCCTGAAAATGGAGTATGGGTGCCCACATGGCGGGGTAAATACACAAAGACAGTCATGCACGTTAACTCACTCAGGACGACAAGTTTTCTCCCTTGCTTTTAAAAATTACAAAAAATACAAAATACTGTGTAAGAAAATGAAACTTTCAGAACTGGTTTATTACGTGTTGAGCTATTACATATAAAAAAATCAAATTTCTCATCTTATTTTTACAGTTTTGCCATATGTAGAAAATAATGCCAATTTTTCACCCTGAATCATCATACCCATGCTCGCTTTCTGCATTAAATTCGCTTTCTTCTTCTCGTCATCATCCACCTCTTCAATGTCCGACCCTTCAGTTTGTAGCATTTCAAGTACTTCGGCAAACCAAAAACATTGCCGTCACTGCCTTGTTCGCATCACAACATTTTGAGAAGAGCCCGCTTTGCTGACAGGCTGGCACGCGAGCAGACGACCGGTCAGTGACTTTGTCAGCGTGTGTGCGAGACAGGCCACACATCCCAGGCTGACCAATCATACTGTTCGATTGTGGAGTGACCCAGAATAGCGCACTCTGCTTGGCTAATCACAAAATCACGTGTACAGCGCATGATGGAATTTTACTTTCGGAGAATGCTATTCCATTCCTTCGTCCGAAACCGAATACGTTTTGTGTAGGAATGCGTGAGCATTCCTTCGTCCGGAAAGAGTTAAAGCCTACTCTTGTACATAGAGTGAACATGGGAGTTACAGCCCACGAACAAAGCAGAAGAAGAAGAATTACAATGAATAATGTGTCATACGCTGACGTTCTGTTACAATGGTGTAGACAGACTGGAACTGTTAAGGTGATCATCTGTTGAATCTGCACCTGTTGCCCTATGACGGGGGGAGGTGGGGGGGTTGGGGGGGGGGGGGAGGAGGTACCACACACACACACTCCACACACCTTGACCTACAAACACCCACACTCACAATCCCCCACCCACCCACACACCTAAACCCACAAACACCCACACATACCAAGCCCCCCCCCCCCCCCCCCCCCCCCACCTGTCACCCCCACCCCCTCCCCCCCCCAACCCCCCACAGTGACTCACCTGGCATGATGGCGTAGTGAGACACCATCTCCACCTTGTTGCTGGGAGAGGGACTGTTGGCCAGGGACACTGTCGCTGCCCCCCCTTGGGACACAAAACTCAACCTGCCCACCAACCAGCCACATAACCATACAGTAAAAATCGGATTAAAAAAAGGTAAAATCTTATTACATTAATTCCAGTAAAATATGTGATTACATTACATGTAGTGAAAAAAAAAATTTCTCATTTAATCCAGTAATATACTTGTGTAAACTATATCCAGTAAATGATGTCATCTTTTACAAAAGTAAAATTCAAGTACATAAAATCCTGTAAAATATTTTCACATTCTAATACAGTAGAAAAATAAATAAATAAGTAAATAAATACAAGTAAACATTTTGATTATATAACCCAGTCAAATACTTCATCACATTATACAATACACCCATCATCACATTACACAGTACACCCATCATCACATTACACAATACACCCATCAAAATAAATATATAATACAACTTTATAGAGTAAATTCATTTACATTAAATCCTGTCATATACTTGATTGTGTTATATCAAGTAAATATTCAAATGTAAATAGCAAAAATCTACACCTGATTTTGTTATATCAAGTAAATATCAAATGCAAACAGCAAAAATCTAATCACATCAAATCCAGTAAAATAATTGATTACATAATATCATACAAAAAGGTGTGTGTGTGTGTGGGGGGGGGGGGGGGGTTAGTAAACAATTAACAAAGAATAAAGAGTGATAACTCTCTCCATTCACAAGGTACACAACTTCAAGTCAATGCTGCTTATTCCGATTCAGCTAGCACACAGATAAACAAAAGGTACACTGGAACAAACCCAGACACTCCCTCAAAAAGGAAGCACCAGGCCTGTCCTTATACCGATCATTTGACTTCCGTAGGATAGTTACTACGTATCATTTTGTCCTATGCCTCTACTTTCCGACATTGTGCGAACGAGTGAATAAAAGTTGTCGATTCGATTCTTTAGTGGTCTGCTGTCTGTGTGTGAGGGAGGTTGACATGAGCGAGTCCTGGCTAGAACTACACACATAAAACATATCCAGATATGCCACCCCTGTCAAGAGTTTGTAGGAACAAGCGGCTTAAAACAGAGAAGTCGGCCATGGATTCCGATTGCGAGAAACGAGACGAACAAAGACCAGGGAAGCGACACAGCACCACAGATGTGTCAGCTGTAACAAAGCAGCAGCAGAAACAGAAGAAGAGTATGCACTAGTGGGTCACAGTTAAGTATGTGTAATTAAACAGAAGTTTTGACAAACTGAAAAATATCCATTTGCTGATGTGGCTCGGAGATCAAGGGTTCCTACCAAATTCAAAATAATCCTAGTTTTAAGTGACTACCCTGGCCTCATGATCTGAAGGTCTGGAGTGTCTGGATAATGTTACCACAGGAACGCTTGAGACCATGCTACAAAAATGAACTCGTCAGAACAACTTTGACACTGGCAAACATCATTACAACATGAAAACATGTGACCATGCTATGTAGCTGAATATTAACTCAGAACAATTTTGACGTTGGCGTGACGTTGGCATAACATTGAAACAAACAGCGATAGAGCATAGCAAATTATGGCGAAATAAACAAAGTGACCATGCTACGTAGCTGAAAATCAACTCAGAATAATTTTGACAGTGGCATAACACTGAAACAAACTGCGACAGAGCGTAACAAATTTCAGCGAAATGAACAAACTGCGATTGAGCGTAACAAAACACTGTGAAACTGCAGCATCTCTGCACGTGCCTTGGACGTGACACACTGGCTACGCACCTCTGATTGGTGGGTAGAATCACCCTCTGCTGCGGGTGGTGGTGGGGGTGCTGTTGCTGCTGTATGTGGGTGGTGATGGGGGACGGCTGCTGCTGCTGGATGTGGGTGGTGATGGGGGACGGCTGTTGCTGCTGGAGCTGAGCCGTCAGCGTCTGCTGAGGGTGGAGCACGGTGGGGGAGGGCAGGGGGAGGGTGGAGGTCTGGGCCACCGCCAGCGACACCACAGGCTGCGCGATGGAGCCCGAGATTTGAACCTGAGGTCGGAAGGAAGACGTCAAACAAAGCAACACCACCAACAACAAAATTCGGTTTAAGTTTAAACTTCTCTGATTTTTTTTCTTCTTTATTTTTGTCTCCTTATTCATTTATTTTGCTTAATTCATTCACTACGTGGTGGAGCCCAAGGTTTGAACCTGAGGAGGGAGGGGAAGAAGGCGTCAAACACACACACACAATAAAAGAAAATTTCAAAGTGTACTTCTATGATTTTTTTCATCTTTATTTTTGTCTCATTCGTTTATTTTGGAGTGTCTTTATGTTTTATTACATGATTCCACATTTCAGAACCCGCCGTTTGTAAATGACATGCACATTATTGACTCTCTCTCCACCATCTACGACGTTAGTCAATATACAGGGGAAAGGTTACAGGGACTGTTTTTCACACTGTAACAAAGCTTGACAGCTGCGGCCTGTTTTCCACCAACAAAACAATGACTGACCTTTGCCCCCTGACGCAGTTCAAAGTGAACCTTGCCACTGTGTTATTTTGACATGAACTGAGCATGTAACTGAGAGCGTCACATCAAAAACATCTGGTGCTGGGATCAATTTTCACACAAACTTGGCAGGGGGCAACTAATTAGTATCATCAGTCATTTCCACCCGCATCATCAATATCATCATTACTCCGTTCAACCCATATCGTTAATGTCTTCTCCTTCTTATAAAACATTTTCAATGATAACAATCAATGAATACATTCGAGGAACAGACAAAACTATCCAGCAATTATTCAATCAAACCAATACAGATGTAAATACTCAAGACATTCACGCGACTGAAGACGACCTCCAACACAGCAATCAATACCATCGTCAGTCAATACGACACAAAACAACCTCCAACACATACCAACCAATACCATCATCACTCAATACCACACAACCATCTTCGCTCCCCCACCCCCACCCCCCGACCCCCTCCACACCCTTCCAGGACAGGACGGCCACACAGACCTGCTGAGGTTGGGCCATGGCCACAACGGCCGGCGACTGAGGCATGGCCACAAACTGGGTGAGGGCCACGGCCTGTTGAGGTTGCAGGGCCTGTTGAGGTTTGCTGACGCTCAGCACCGGTTGTTGGGTCGTTAGCACCTGCACACAGACACACACACACAGTCATACACACACATACAGTCACACACACAGTCACACACACACAGTCACACACACACACACCAAACACATGCATGCACACACACACACACACACACACACACACACACACACACAAAAACCCATGCGTGCATGTGATTGATCCATGAGTGACTCAGTTTGCTGATGTTGCTGGCATCAATGTTGTTGATGGTAGTAATGATGATGATGATGATAACAAGACAACAAAAGAAAAGAACGATAAAAACAACAACATAAACATCAAGAACTTCAAGAACAACATCATCAAGAACAACAAGCAGAAAGCCATACCTTGCGAATATTGTTGGCCGGAGAGATCTGTATCTTGCCAGACACAGGCACGGGCTGTGGCGCCCCCTGTGGGTTGCCCTGACTACTGGCCACCGCCACGATGTTGGCCTGAGTTACGGCCCCTCCCGGCAGCGCCATCTGCAGGACGTTCTGCACCTTGTCGCCCTGAGGGCTGGCCTGTACCTGTGTCAGATACGACAGCATGTTGAGTGGTGTGTGGGTGTCAGCGGGTGCTGTGTTCCTTCTTTAGTTTAACGTCAGTGATGGCCTTGAGGTAACACGTTTACCTAGGAAGCGAGAGAATCTGAGCATGCTGGTTCAAATCACGGCTCAACCACCAATATTTTCTCCCCCTCCACTAGACATTGAGTGGTGGTATGGACGCTAGTCATTCGGATGAGACAATAAACTGAGGTCCCGTGTGCAGCATGCACTTAACGCACGTAAAAGAACCCATGGCAACAAATGGGTTGTTCCTGGCAAAATTCTGTAGAAAAATCCACTTCAATAGGAAAAAAAAATTTTAAAAACTGCAGGCAGGAAAAAACACAACAAAATGGGTGGCGCTGTAGTGTAGCGACACGGTCTCCCTGGGGAGAGCAGCCTGAATTTTACACAGAGAAATCTGTTGTGACAAAAAGAAATACAAATACAAATATCAGTGTGTCAGATAAGTCGGCATGTTGAGTGGTGTGTGGGTGTGTTGTTGTGGGTGTGTGTTTGTGCAAGGGTGCGTGTTCGTGGGCGTATGTTTGTGTGTGGGTATGTGTGTGTGTGTGGTGGAGGGGGGGGGGGACAGGGTGTAAATGTGTACGTGCATATGCGTCCATGTGCAGTATCAGTATCAGAATGAGTAGTTCAAGGAGGCATCACTGTGTTCGGTCAAATCCATATACGCTATACCGCATCTGCCAAGCAGATGCCTGACTAGTAGTGTAACCCAACGCGCTTAGTCAGGCCTTGAGAAAAATAAAATAAAATAAATAAGTAAATAAGTAAAATAAAATAAATAAATAAATTAAATTAAATAAATAAAAAAATAATAGATAAATACATAAAGATACTACTACTACTAATAATAATGCTAACAACAACACCACAATAATAACTATTAGAATGTACTCTTTGGCTGCTGTGACATACTTCAAACAGTAAACACACGACACTCCAAACACAAACACACACACACACACACACACACAGAGAAACACCACCAATCCGCCCACAAACACAAACACCCACCCACATACAAACACACATCCTTGTACAAACACCCACCTACAACAACACACACACACCAAACACAAACACACACACCTGCCCACACACACACAAACTCACACCCACAAAAATCCCCACATACATACACACACCCACACACAAACATATGCCCACACACACACACGCATCCTCACATAAACACCCACACACAACACACACACACATCCACACACACACACACACACAACACACACGCATCCTCACACAAACACCCACACAGAACACACACACACCCACACACAACACACACCCACACACACACTCAAAACACACACACTCAAAACACACCCACTCAAAACACCCACACACAAACACCCCCACACAACATACACCCCCACACAACACACAAACACCCAACACACCCACACACAACACACCCCCACTCACACACACCCACACACAACACATACACACAAATACCCACACACATCCATACACCCACAAACACACACCCATACACAAACACCCACACACAACACACATCCACACACAAACACCCACCCACACCCACCCCCTCCCCACACCCACTCCCCCCTCCCCTCCCCCACCTGCACGGAAGGCAGCACAGAGGGCAGAATGTAGCGCACATGGGTGGGCTGCTGGGAAGGAGCGATGTTGAGGGTCTGTGTCGGCGGGGGTGGTCCCCCCTGTTTCTGAGGGGGCAGCGCAGGGTTGGCCTTGAAGACAGTCACCACCTGGGCTGGCTGGGCAGTCACTGCCGCTGCCGGAATCGTCTGTACCTGGGGGACACAGGTGTGGGCCTGTCAGGTGTGTGTGAGGGGGTGTGGGGGGTGTGGGGTGTACGGGTGTGGGTGTGTGTGGGGGAGTCTCTGTGTGTGTGTGTGTGTGTGTGTGTGTGTGTGTGTGTGTGTGTGTGTGTGTGTGTGTGTGCGTGCATGTGCGTGTTCACTGAAAAGAAAAACACATGACTTTTTGTAAGCCCTGCAATAAAATAAACTAAAGATTTTTTTTTTAAATGATGTCATTTTACCCTCCCCCCCCCACCCCACCCCAAAAATCCACATGAACCAAAGCACCACCGCCAATCACTTCCCACAAGCCACACCCCCCCCTACTCTGACCCCTCCCACTCATTACCTTATTGGTGTGGTTGGTGTTGGAGGGCGGGGCGATGTTCCGGATGGTGGTCATGAACCCTTGGGAGTTAACCGTGGGGTGCACGCTCGTGTTGCTCCCACCACCACCTCCACCACCGCCCCCGCCCCCTCCCCCCTTGGGGCTTGGCTGTGCGACAGCCGACAGCCCTGATGCGTTCACCAGCGTCATGCTTCCGTACTGGCTCCCGGGCTGAAGAACGATCGTCCCCACGCTCGGAGCTTGCGGGTTGGGCAAGATGGCCGCCGGCTGAACGCTGATGGACGACATTGATGCTGCTCGTCCCCCTTTGGTGGCCGCCGTGGGGATGACGACGCTGCCGCCGCCGGAGTTGATGGGCTTGGAGGCGATGGGGATGGGGGTGGAGATGGGTTTGGTGGTGGTGGCGAAGGTGGGCGTGACGGGGGTCGGGGGCGTGGTGTGGCCCGCCTGGTGCGTGTGGCTGTGCGGGGGTGCCGGTGCGGCCAGGATCTGGACCAGGGTGGTGGCCATGGGCTTGCCCAGGATGTGGCCCTGCTGCACCGTCACCTGGCGTTCCAGGGAGAGAGGGGGTTGAGAGAAGGTTCCTGGGTTCAAACCTAACACTTGTCTTTTTTACATGTCTGCTCATTTCCATCGCACAGTTTATACTTAACTATCAGTCAACCAGTCAGTCAGCCAATCAGTTAGTCAAACAGCCTTTCAACCAGTCAGTCAACCATTCAGCCAGTGAACCAACTTACTGGTCAACCGAATGACCAACCAACAGCGTTCCCACACCAACCAACCAACCAACCTTCCACCAGTATTGTTGATATTTCTTTGTTGCATCGAATTTTGTGCTCATACAATAACTTTCCATCTGCATTGTTATTGTCGTGGTTGCCGTCAATTCTGGTACTCACCACTAAATGAATACCCTTTATAAACTCTGGCTTGTGCTCAAAGTTTCAGTGTTTACTGCTGCATTCATGGCATTGTCATTGAACAAATTTGTTTAAACCAACCATCCTTGAACCAACACAATGTGTTATCAAAACCAACCATCCTTGAACGAACACAATGTGTTATTTAAACCAACCATCCCTGAATGAACACAATGTGTTATTTAAACCAACCCTCCTTGAACGAACATGATGTGTTATCAAAACCAACCATCCTTGAACGAACACAATGTGTCATTTAAACCAACCATCCTTGAACGAACACAATGCATTAAAAGCAACCAACCTGCTGCTGCCCCGAGGTCAAGGCCAAAGGTTGCTGCAGGGACGACGGTTTCTGGGCACCGCTGCGTCCCTTGGAGAACTTGCCGAACATGTGACCCCCGTTGGCATTGCTGCGACCAAGCTGCGTCTGCGTGTCAGAGGCCACAATCAGCTGCTGCTGGTCCTGGGTCATGGTGATGTTGTGGATGGTCATGTGACCAACCTTCATCGTCGCCGGCTGCTGCTGAACGCACACGCGGTTCCCGTTGGGGGTTGTGGTGGTGGTGGCAGCGATGGAGACAGGGTGTGCGCCTGCTACGATGTAAACAAAGAGAGCGGTGTGTGATGGGAAGGGTGGGGGGTTTTCAAGCGCAGAACTGGGAGTGTAAAAATAGCGCGGTCTGAACACTGCTGCAAGCAAAGAAGACCTTGCATACTGAAATTCTATTCTAAAACTTGTCAACTGATGTATTGAGTGTTCCACAAAGTGTAATTTGTAACCTCCATCCTCCCTCAGTTAGGTAACACACCTTCACTGACAAGCGTACCTGTCAACCGTAGACAAGGAGTTAAAGAAGCAGCACGCTAATCCACAGCAGTGAAGGGGTTAACCAAATTCACAGGCATGTTAAAATTTTGCGAACGTACTGGACTACAGAAATGACAAGTTGAGGATTCACAGGTCAGAATATTTCCATGACGTGAAATACCATGAAGATCACAGATGTTTTAGTTCTGTTTAACACCTGACTGCTGACTTGGTGAGGTGTGAAATACTAACTGGACATTTATCAGCCCTTTCCTCACTGCACAAAGCGTTTGTGTGTGAAATACTAACTGGACATTTATCAGCCCTTTCCTCACTGCACAAAGCGTTTGTGTGTGAAATACTAACTGGACATTTATCAGCCCTTTCCTCACTGCACAAAGCGTTTGTGTGTGAAATACTAACTGGACATTTATCAGCCCTTTCCTCACTGCACAAAGCGTTTGTGTGTGAAATACTAACTGGACATTTATCAGTCCTTGCACAAAGCGTTTGTGTGTGAAATACTAACTGGACATTTATCAGTCCTTACACAAAGCGTTTTTGTGTGAAATACTAACTGGACATTTATCAGCCCTTTCCTCACTGCACAAAGCGTTTTTGTGTGAAATACTAACTGGACATTTATCAGTCCTAACACAAAGCGTTTTTGTGTGAAATACTAACTGGACATTTATCAGTCCTTGCACAAAGCGTTTGTGTGTGAAATACTAACTGGACATTTATCAGTCCTTGCACAAAGCGTTTGTGTGTGAAATACTAACTGGACATTTATCAGTCCTTGCACAAAGCATTTTTGTGTGAAATACTAACTGGACATTTATCAGTCCTTACCTCACTGCACAAAGCGTTTGTGTGTGAAATATTAACTGACATTTATCAGTCCTTACACAAAGCGTTTCTGTGTGAAATACTAACTGGACATTTATCAGCTGTTTTCTCACTGCACAAAGCGTTTCTGTGTGAAATGAAATAAAGCGTAGCAAAAAAACTACCAGAATGGGGTGGTGAGTACACTATTTTTTCATGCTACACATGTACGATAGTTTTTACCCCGCCATGCAGGCAGCCATACTCCATTCTCAGAATGCACACTAGTCTTTCAAACTGTATACATGTGTGACCATTCCCCCCTAAACCCCTTCTATAAAGGCAGCCACACTCCATTTTCAGGGGGTATGCTATTCTTTCAAAATACACATGTTTAACTGTTTTTACCCTGCCATATAGGCAGCCAAATTCTGTTTTCAGGTACACTGCTCTTTCAAGCTATACATGTACAAACTGTACATGTAAGACTTATCACTCCACCGTATATGTAGTCAAACACCATTTTCAAGGGGGGATACACTATTCTTTCATGGTGTACATGTATGAACACTTTTACCCCACCATGTAGGCAGCCATACTCCAGTATCGGAGGCTGCACTAGTCTTTCAAGCTGTACATGTATGAATGTTTTCATCCGTCATCTAGGCAGCCATACTCCATTTTCAGGGGCTACACTACTCTTTAAACCTGTACATGTACAACATTTTTTACCCTGCCATGTAGGCAACCATACAACATTTTCAGGGGCTACACTTCTCTTTCAACCTGTGCATGTACGACCATTTTTACCCCGCCATGTAGGCAGCCATACACCATCTTCAGGGAAAGTGTGGGTGAGGGGGCGGGGCAGGGTGGTGAGAGGGGGAAACACTACTCTTTCAAGCTACATACGTACGACCATTTTCATCCCACCATGCAGGCAGCCATACACCATGTTCAGGGGGGCTACACTACTCTGTCAACCCACCAGCCAGAGCTGCCGGGACGGACGACGTGGAGAACGACATGGGACGGAACTCCAGTTTCTCCTCCGTCGGCCCGTGACGCACCACGTTCTCCTCCGAGCCCCCCCGCGCCGCGTCCTTCACCTTGGCACGGAACATGCCGCCCTTGGGCTGGAAGCTCGACCCTGTGCTGGAGGGTCGCGGCACCTCCGAGGGGTCAACCACTGCTTCCTTCACGGCTGCCGACAGCGAGGGCACCTTGGGGGCGGAGCTATCGGAGGCCAGAGGGTGGGAGATGGTGTTGTGGGGGGGGCGACGGACAGGCTGTGGACGGCAAGGGATGTCCACGAGGGAGGCCTGGAGGCACACAGAGAGAAGGAATCGTGTTGTAGGCTTCATACACAAAGTTTTATAATATATATACTTTTTACCTTTAAAACCTTGTTAAGGCTGAATATTTCAACCTTCAAAACCCAGTTAAGGACAAATATTTCAACCTGCTGGAGAGAGACAGACAGACAGACACACAGACAGACACACAGAGAGAAGGAATCATGTTATGGGTTTCATACACAATCACAACATTTTTTTTTTTAATTAAAAAAAGAAACACCTTTAGTTCAAATTAAAACCCACTTAAGCTAAACATTTATATCATAGTACTGTTGGGCTTCATACACAACTATAGAACTTTAAAACCCTGTTAAGGCCAAATATTTACACCTTTAAAACCCTATCTAAGCCAAATATTTCAACCTTTAAAACCTGTTATGGCCAAATGTTTTAACATTTAAAACTGTTTAAAAGGGCCAAATATTTACACCTTTAAAACCCTAAGTCATATATTTAAACCTTTAAAACGTCATTTGGACCTATCATTTCAACCTTTAAAACCTGTTAAGGCCACATATTTCAAACTATAAAACCATGTATAGACCAAATATTTAAACTACAGCAGAGGGGAACCATAGAGAGGAAAGGAGTCATTCAGTTGGAATTCATACACAATCACATTTTTATTCTATTTTCTTTTCTACACCTTTAAAATAGTTCATCTACAGCACTGGGAACCTGGGCCACTTTGCATGGGTGATCTTAACAATGCTAAGTTTGCTGTCTAAGTCGATGAACTGTGTGTTAGGAAAAAAAAAATTTAACACAAATAAGTATTCACTGTGTCCGTCGGTCGACAATGAGCTCAATCGCCCAGTCGGGCCAAGTTGTTTTGTGACCTGTTGTGATTCATCATCAGACACAAAACGAGAGTGCCAAAGAATCGATAGACAGACAGAAAATACAAAAAAAGCTTAGCCGTATGCAGAGCACAGGAGCAGGAGTCATCTTGACTGCCGGAAAAAGAGGGCGCTAGTCAGGGATGCACAGGGGAGGTAACCAACTTCAGGAGGTTATCGGCCGTAGCTACTTTCGTTTTCTCCGCATAGGTGGGTAGTAGTTTGCACAGGACAGGAATCAGACCCCTGCCGGAGTCTGCACTAGTGGGTCACAGTTAAGTATGTGTAATTTTTAAAAAATTTAACACAAAGCAAACTGTTTCATGACCAGTCTAGGTGGCATGATCTGCTTCGTTGTCCCACATCTATGGGTTTAGTGCTACCTTGGGAAAAGGCACTGAGAAAACTCTGCACTATTTACACTGCTTAGGCAACCAAGACCTGGACTGAAGGCAAAGTAGTTTGGTTAATGGTTAACTCTCTCCATACGAACGGCGAAAGGGACGACGTTAACAGCGTTTCACCCCAACTACCATCATCAACATATTGCAAGAGGAAGGCTCTTATACTGAAGAGGTGAATGTTGACAAAGAATACCACAATTCTGACGACGGAAGCTAAAGGCTGGGTCATTCAGACACCCACTGGACATCCGAGGGGTCTGTATAGAGGAGAAGAGAGGACTGGCCGTACTGAGTGAGTTAAGGTTTAAAAGTCCCATTGAGTTATACAGCCATGTGGGCAGTGAATTCATGTCCACTGTGTCCAGGGCTCGGCGTAAGTAGGTAGGGCGTAGTCCTCTCCTTCTGTCTTATCAACCTTCCTCAACCAAAGTCAGTTCATTGTTTACTGTCTACACACTGTCACCCATAAAAAATCAAACGAAACTCAGTCTTTGCCATGTGGACACCTAAGTGATGGCCTAGAGGTAACGCGTCCACCTATGAAGCGAGAGAATCTGAGCACTCTGGTTCGAATCACGACTCAGCTGCCGATACTTTCTCCCCCTCCACTAGACCCTGAGTGGTGGTCTGGACTCTAGTCATTCGGATGAGATGATAAACCGAGGCCCCATGTGCAGCATGCACTTAGTGCACATAAAAGAACCCACGGCAACAAAAGGGTTGTTCCTGGCAAAATTCTGTAGAAAAATACACTCTGATAGCAAAAACAAATAAAACTGCACACAGGAAAAAAAAAATACAAAAAAAATGGGTCGCGCTGTAGTGTAGCGACGTGCTCTCCCTGGAGAAATCTGTTGCGATAAAAAGAAATACAAATACAAATGCAAAAACCAACAAGTGAAAAATGGAGACTGGTGAACTTCAAACCCTAACCGTTTTCATCACTGGTGAAAATCGTTGCTGAGGAAACGCCTTGTTTTCGATGAGGTTTTCTTCCGTCTCACTGTCCGTCACGCTGTCCGAGACGTGTTCCTTACAGTTCAGGTCAATGCCTCCTGTCTCGCTGGTGTCTGCAACACAAAAATGCTGCTGTCAAACTCCACACAATTCTATTCTATTCAATCTTATTCTATTCTAATGGTGTGCTGGGCTCAACACTCATTTCATATCAGAAACTAACACAAGCTTACAGTTGGGCCAACAGCAAAGTGAGACCCGTATCATCAATGGTTTCTCCATTGCAATGGAAACTCAATTTTACAGCTTTGTCTTTTTGAGATGGACTATGACTCTCAAATGAGATGGCAAGATTGTAGATGGCTCTTGGTGCTGCAGCCTTGGGGGCTAGTTGGCCTTTGGGAACCATCACAACACCGACTGTCCTAAAAGCCCATTTGACCGAGAGTGGGGATGTAACTTGGGAAAGACACTCTCCACTTTAATCAAATTCCAGCCCAGATAGTCGGGACAGCAGCTACCTCCTCTACTGTTCTAGCAGACAGTCAGACACGACTGACTACGACACAGTGGAGTGATGGCCTAGAGGTAACGCGTCCGCCTAGTAAGTTAGAGAATCTGAGCACACCGGTTCGAATTCTGGCACAGTAACCAGTATTTTCTCCCCTTCCACTTGACCTTGAATGGTGGTCTGGACGCTAGTCACTCGGACAAGATGCTAAACCGAGGTCCCAAGTGCAGCATGCACTTAGCGCACATAAAAGAACTCACAGCACAAAAGGGTTGTCCCTGGCAACATTCTGTAGAAAAATCCACTTTGACAGGAAAACAAATACAAAAAAATACTGCATGCAGGAAAAAATACAAAAAAAATCGGGTGGCGCTCTCAGTGTAGCGACATGCTCTCCCTGGGGAAAGCAGCCCGAATTTCATACACAGAAACATGTTGTGACAAAAAAGAGTAATACAATAATGCAGTAGTTGGAACAGCAACTGCCTCCTCTGCTGTTCTAATGGCAACAGTCGGACACAACTATCATACATACTGTACTACAATCAAATCCTATCCCAGATAGTCAGAACAGCAACTGCCTTCTGTGCTGTTCTAATGGCAACAGTCGGACACAACTATCGTACATACTGTACTACAATCAAATCCTATCCCAGATAGTCGGAAAAGCAGCTGCCTTCTGTGCTGTACACGCAGACACAGTCAAACCCAACCAACTATCGTATCTACCTTCATCCTCACAGATGACCATCTTCTCGTTGTCACTATCGTCCTCGTCGTCCTTGGAGCGCGACGTACGGTAAGCCTGGTGCGACAAGGGCTGCGGTTTGATGATGCCGCCAGACGTCAGGAGGTCGCGACCCGTGGTGGAGGTGGCGGAAGGCGGCAGCGTCTGCGAGGCCGGGGGGAGAGTGGAGGGGGGCGGGGGAAGGCAACTGTCGGATGCCAGCCTCTCTCGCGTCAGAGGCTGCAAAAAATTTTTTTTTTAAATTATAACAATAAAAATAGGTCTTTTAAAAATTCCGTTACAAGGGCTTGCGAATGTAGTGGCCACAGAGCTAGAACAGGAAAAATCTGATTCCTCTCCTTTATTGGAGGAACTACACCACTTGATAGTCAACCAACAACTTGTATTGTATTGTACTGTATTGTATCATATTGTACTGTATCGTATTGTATTGTATTGTATTGTATTGTACTGTATCGTATTGTATTGTATTGTATTGTACTGTATTGTATTGTATTGCATTGCACTGTATTGTATTGTACTATACTGTATAGTATTGTACTGTACTATGTTGTATTGTATCATATTGCGCTGTATTGTACTGTATTGTAGTGTAGTGTAGTGTAGTGTAGTGTAGTGTAGTGTAGTGTAGTGTAGTGTAGTGTAGTGTACTGTATTGTATTGTACTGTACTGTACTGTATTGTATTGTACTGTACTGTACTGTACTGTATTGTATTGTATTGTATTGTACTGTATTGTATTGTATTGTATTGTACTGTACTGTACTGTATTGTACTGTATTGTATTGTATTGTATTGTACTGTATTGTATTGTACTGTACTGTATTGTACTGTATTGTATTGTATTGTATTGTACTGTACTGTATTGTATTGTATTGTACTGTATTGTACTGTATTGTATTGTATTGTACTGTATTGTATTGTACTGTACTGTATTGTATTGTATTGTATTGTATTGTATTGTACTGTACTGTATTGTATTGTATTGTATTGTATTGTACTGTACTGTATTGTATTGTATCATACTGCACTGTATTGTATTGTATCATACTGCACTGTATTGTACTGTATTGTATTCTTTATATTTCAGTGTTTTTGTATTGTACTGTGACAGGCACAGCACAGCCACAGTGCAAAGAGAGAAACGTGTGAGCAATGGCTTCTCCACTGCAACGGGAATCCACTTACAGCTTAGTCTTCTGTCAATCACCACATCCACTTACAGCTTAGTCTTCTGTCAATCACCACATCCACTTACAGCTTAGTCTTCTGTCAATCACCACATCCACTTACAGCTTAGTCTTCTGTCAATCACCACATCCACTTACAGCTTAGTCTTCTGTCAATCACCACATCCACTTACAGCTTAGTCTTCTGTCAATCACCACATCCACTTACAGCTTAGTCTTCTGTCAATCACCAGGACTCTACAAGGCACAACAGCTCTGGCACTGAGTGCTCAAGCCGTGGGGCTAGCTGGTCTTTGGGAACCATCCCAACACCGACTGTTCTAAAACCCTCATGGCCAACAGAGTCGGGATGTAACTTGGGCAAGACACTCTCCACAACAGTCAAATTCCAACCCAGATCATCAGAACAGCAGTTGCCTCCTCTGCTGTTCTGATAGTCACAGTCAGACAAGAACCGACTATCCTACACGGCGACTCACCTGGGTGAGACTGGCAGGGTCACGCTTGAGAAACGCCTTGGTGGGCACGAAGGCGCTTCCTTCGTCCTCGCGGGGGAACGCCGACAGGCTGTGGGGTCGCATCCCCGACAAGGGCAGAGGGTCGTCAAAGAGCGGCTCGTCCACGCTCCGTTGCTTCGCCAGGTGAGGGCTGTCCCGTTTCTCTGCAAAGCGGGGAACATGGCGCTGGTGTGAAAGTCGTGCTTTGTTCACAAAGTCAAGTTCTTTATTCAAAAGGGAACAGATAAGCAAAGAGCATGTTTGTTTTTTTTCATATCTACGCCTCACCCCTAAAGAAGTTTCAGTTTCAGTTTCTCAAGGAGGCGTCACTGCAGTCGGACAAATCCATGTACATGAAGAGGGACAGAAGTAGAAGAAGCAAACAGTGAACAAAAGGACAGAAAAATCAAAACACAGGCATCACAACAATCGATTTCCCTTCTTCCCTGTCTTACCACCCTCCACCGCTATACCGCCAGTAACAGAGCCACAGAAAAACACATGACAGCAAATAAAAAGAACACACCACAACACACCCCAACACACACACACACACACACACACACACACACACACCGCACACACACACACACACACACACACACACACACCGCGCACACACACACACACACACACACACACACACACACACACACACACACACACACACACACACCGCACACACACACACACACACACACACACAGATGGAAGAAAGGTAAAAGGAGAGCATGGGAGAAAACTACAACCAACATCAAAAAACGTAACTATTCAATCAAAAGCATAAGCATGTACTGTGCTGTATTTCAATGATATAGTGGTTCTGTCAAGCTGACAACAAAATCACTCTCTAAATCTATATTCCCCTTGACAAAGGCTGATAGGGCCCACCAATGAAATGGGGAGCATAAAAACAAAGTGGACTTTTACATATATGAAGAGAGACAGAGACAGACAGATAGAAAGACATCTCTCTCTCTCTCTCTCTCTCTCTCTCTCTCTCTATATATATATATATATATATATATATATATACCTGCATTGAGAAATATAACCTCCTGTGCAAGGGACAAGAAAGAAAAAAAAATGTCAAAAAAATTACCGGGGGTGTCAGATTCCATGGGGGTGTCTGTGGAACTGAGGCGGCTGTCTCGCTGCTGTTTGAGGGTGGAGGCAATGGTGGAGGATCGCTTCCGGTCCTTGGAGCACCACTTCCAGTCTGGGTGCGCCTTGAAGTGCGCCTCCTTCACCTGCACCAGGGGCACAACATTAAATTCACAGTAAATTGATAAATTGGTATGGATACTGACATGGAACCTATTCTTGCAGTCTGAGTGTGCCTTAACTCATTCCGGACAATGGAACGCTATAGCGTCCCTGAAGTATGGTAGCATTCCCGATGACGGAATGCTATAGCGGTTTCGACAATTATAAATTTTTCCACGTTTTCCTCATGGGGTAGCATAACAATCGCAGCTACACCGGGCATTGCGAACGTCTCTAGGGTCGAATGGAAATTTTCTTCATGAGATTCCGTAACAACACACTCCACAGCGAGCCAGCGAGTTCAGGACCCCACATGACGAGCTAATCTGCATACGTATCGAAAATCAGGCGATACAAGCGGAAATTTTTGGAGCAAACTAGATCACGACAGCGGCTTTTACCGCTGTTGAAGTTACTGAAATGCTTCAAACTGAAAGTTTCGACATCAACGAGGATGATGAAGACGTTGAATAAAGTATCTGCAGTGAAGAAAGCTACCAGCAAGAAGGTACTGATTGTGATTCAGCTTCTGAGGGCTGTGAAGAGGGAAGGGGGTGGGCGTTCACACGACGTGAGGAGAGGGGTCAGTGGGTCAAGTAGTCAAGTACAGTGAGTTTTATCCAGTTACTTTATGTTTTGTATTTTTTGTGATTTTTTTCCTAACCCTAACAAATGGGTCATCTGTAGGGAAAAGCAAGGGAGAGAACTATTCGTCCGGAGTGAGTTAAAGCGACTGCGTGCCTCTTTAACATGCACCAGGTAGAGAAAATTAAATTCATAATAAACAGATAAGATTGATATGGATACTTATAGTAAACAGATAGACTGATATGAATACTTATACAGAGCCTAACCTCGTAATCTGGGTGTGCCTTGAAATGCGCCTCTTTCAACTGCGCCAGGCGGAGAAAATTAAATTCACCATATAAAATGATCAACTGGTATGGATACTTATACAGAACCTATTCTCGCATAGTACAGCTGCTTCTGTTTGGGTTCCAGTGAGTACTACCACTCAACACAACACAGCACAACACAGCACAACGCAACGCAACGCAACGCAACACAACCACAACACAACACCACACAACACCACAAAGCCGAACAAACAATGCGTTACCTTAGAATCAAGGTCATAATGGAGCTGCTTCTGTCTGGATTCTAGTGAGTACCACCACTTGACATAACACAGCCCAACACAACACAAACCAACACAACGAGTCAACTAACAACACGTCACCTTGGAGGCAAGGTCATAGTACAGCTGCTTCTGTTTGGGTTCCAGAGCGTACCACCACTCGCCCAGAATCTTGCTGACTGTGCGGTTGTCCTGGTTGGGGTGGCGCTGGTGGACCATGGCTCGGTGCCGCTTGCTGAAGATCATGAAGGCGTTCATGGGACGACGGATGTGGTCCTTGTCCTTCTGTGTAGTGAGCGACACACAACACGGTACACGTTTATGTCAGGCGCACACATGTAATGTTGATCATAATGTGTAGCAATGATATGAATCATGGGATGGCCGACGTTGTCTTTTTCCTTACGTGAAGAGTGGCCCACAACATGGTACACGTTTATTTCTGGTACACGTGTAATACTGCTAACATTGTGTTGTAATAATATGAATAGGCATTCATAGGATGGCTAATGTAGTCTTCGTCCTTCTGCGTAGATCATAAAATAACAGACATTATGATTAATGATGATGATGACGATGACAATGACAATGATGATAATAATATTAATGACTCTAATAATACTAATACTCACAGCAGATAACTTTCTAGTTTAATAGGAAACTGACTAACCTTCTCCCCTTGAACGAGTTTGAAGTGAACAAGACCACTGTGTTGTTTTGACACAAAACAGAATCGTGTGACTGAGAGCATCAAGTCCATATTTGGTATTGTGGCGTGTTTTTCACACAGAAACTTCACGGTGAAAGAGTTAAACCAAGAATACTGTTATCCTTGTGACGTGTGATACGTATGCTAAGTGTTCTGTTGTTCGTGATGATTTTGTGTGTGTATAATTATATGAAAGCTTGTGTGTTTGGCTGGCTGTCTTTGATTTTGATGTCTTAATGCATACTTCAAACATCAGTTTTTACACTGTACAGCGTAACTGAGCATGTTTTACAAGGAAAGGCGCTTTATGAATTAAATCATAACAATCATCTTCTTCTTCTTCTTCTTCTGCGTTCGTGGGCTGCAACTCCCACGTTCACTCATATGTACACGAGTGGGCTTTTACGTGTATGACCGTTTTTACTCCGCCATGTAGGCAGCCATACTCCGTTTTTGGGAGTGTGCATGCTGGGTATGTTCTTGTTTCTATAACCCTCCGAACGCTGACATGGATTACAGGGTCTTTAACGTGCGTATTTGATCTTCTGCTTGCGTATACACATGAAAGGGGTTCAGGCACTAGCAGGTCTGCACATATGTTGACCTGGGAGATCGGAAAAATCTCCACCCTTTACCCACCAGGCGCCGTTACCGAGATTCGAACCCGGGACCCTCAGATTGAAAGTCCAACGCT
Organism: Babylonia areolata; assembly: GCF_041734735.1. NCBI lineage: Eukaryota > Metazoa > Mollusca > Gastropoda > Neogastropoda > Buccinidae > Babylonia > Babylonia areolata. The sequence continues at coordinate 2,740,284 of NC_134909.1, forward strand.
TTAACCACTCAGCTATTGCGCCCGTCATAACAATTATCAATATTATTATCTTTACTATTACTATCATTATCATCCCATATGTACACGCGAACACACTAACCTTTCTCATCGCCTTATTCTCCTCTTTATCCTTCAGCGCACTGAGGGACTGTGAGCGTCTTTTTACCGGGGCCTTCGACACTTTTTTCGGCGGTGGCTCCGCTGCCGGCTCAAACACATCGTCATCGTCGGGGTCGTAGTTGTCGTCTTCCAGCCGAAGACCTGCAAAAAACGAGGAACTACTCACAAACCAGTTTTACTCCCACTGCATGTGACTCGGTCGTTATCTGGCACTGCTTTGTGAAGCTGTTTCTCACACAAACACACCTTGATTCCGTCTGTTCTGTGGTTTTTTGGACAATATTCTGCTGTTGTTTACAAAACCATGAGTACATATTTCTTGCACAAACTTACCTACATCAGGTTTATTTTGTGTGGTTTTTTTCTGATTCATTTTTATGTGGGGGGGCTGGGGGGGAGGGGAGTGGGGGGGGGGGAGTGCATGTGTTTGTGTCAGTGTGTGTGTACAAACATGTGTGTGTCTGTGTGTATAAAATAATAATAGATAAATAAAAATAATAATAACAATAGTAATCATAATAACAATAACAATAATAACTGTAATAAAGATTTAAAACTGAACAAATATGTGTGGCTAAACCT